>NW_019154085.1:4312418-4418403 GCF_002288905.1 Enhydra lutris kenyoni
GCCTGTAAGGTGACTGTTACTGTATATTTTCTCTGTTCCTTTCTGGTGTACTACTTTTAGGCTCTCTCTTTGCTTAGAGGACCCCTTTCAATATTTTCTGTAGAGCTGGTTTGGTGTTTGCAAATTCTTTTTGCTTTTGTTTGTCCTGGAAGCTTTTTATCTCTCCTTCTATTTTCAATGACAGCCGAGCTGGATATAGTATTCTTGGCTGCATGTTTTTCTCGTTTAGTGCTCTGAATATATCATGACAGCTCTTTCTGGCCTGCCAGGTCTCTGTGGATAAGTCCGCTGCCAATCTAATATTTCTACCATTGTATGTTACAGACTTTTTGTTCCGGGCTGCTTTCAGGATTTTCTCTTTTTCACTAAGACTTTTAAGTTTTACTATTAGATGACGTGGTGTGGACCTATTCTTATTGATTTTGAGGGGGATTCTCTGTGCCTCCTGGATTTTGATGGTTGTTCCCTTTGCCGTATTAGGGAAATTCTCTACAATAATTTGCCCCAATATACCTTCTGCTCCCCGCCTCTCTCTTCTTCTTCTTCTGGAATCCCAATTATTCTAATGTTGTTTCATCTTATGGTATCACTTATCTCTCAAATTCTCCCCTCGTGGTCCAGTAGTTGTCTCTCTTTTGCTCAGCTTCTTTATTCTCTGTCATTTGGTCTTCTGTATCACTAATTCTCTCTTCTGCCTCATTTATCCTAGCAGTAAGAGCCTCCATTTTTGGTTGCACCTCATTAATAGCTTTTTTGATTTCAACTTGGTTAGATTTTAGTTCTTTTATTTCTCCAGAAAGGGCTTTTATCTCTCTGGAGAGGGTTTCTCTAATATCTTCCATGCCTTTTTCTAGCCCAGCTAGCACCTTGAGAATCGTCATTCTGAACTCTAGATCTGACATATTACCAATGTCTGTATTGGTTAGGTCCCTTTGGTACTGCTTGTTCTTTTTTTTTGTGGTTCTTTTTTTTTTTTTTTTTTTGTGGTAAGTTTTTACACCTTGTCATTTTATCCAGATAAGAATATATGAAGGAGAGAATAAAATACTTTCAGAAAGTGGTCAATTTTCTGTTTCTAGAATTGCTGCTCTTCTTCCCTTTGATCTCCTGTTGAGTTTGTAGGTGTTTGGAATGGTTTGATAAAGTATCTAGCTGATCTCCTGCTACCTGATGTCATCTCAGTCTGCTACTCCTCTACCATCTTGACTCCTCCCCCACAAATATTCTTGCCGGGAAAGTTTCTGACTCCACAGCACGCTTCCCCACCCCAGGGTGGGCCTTGGGGCGGGCCAGCTCAATGGTCCGTAGCTGCCTCTCCTCCTGCACCCAATGTGGCCACTGCTCCTGCAGCTGCCACAGCCAATTCTGCTGATTCTTAAGAAACTAGTCTAGGGGCCTTGGGTGGCTCAGTCAGTTAAGTGTCCAACTCTTGATCTCAATTCCAGTCTTGCTCTCAGGTTCATGAGTTCAAGCCTCACACTGGGCTTCAATTCTAGTGGACTCAGCATTTTTTGGTCATAAGTTCCATCAATGCTTGTGGTCAATGTGTCCAAAGTTCTTCCCAAATAATGTGGTGCTCTTAATCCCCGAAGAGATCTGGCGCTCACCAAGACTCTCCCAGATGGAAAATTGAAGCCAGCTGCCTTAAGGACTCTGTGGAATATGTGAGGCTGATCAGTGGTTGATCGTAGAAGGATGTAACTCAGGAACAGCCAAATGGAAGAGTTAGGTAGCTCGAGGTTTGAGAAAGAGCAAGCTGCTTCCCTGAGCTCTCCATGCTACCACTCTACCCAAACATGTCATTAACATTTTAAAAATAATACTTTACCTAGCACCTGTCAGAGCATCTGGCAACTCATTTATTCATTCATTCAGCAAATAGTTATGGCGACCTATGATGGGTTGGGTGATAAGCATGCACCATGAATAATGCAGACTTGTCCTTGTCCTTATGGACATTTAGTATAAGGAGCAGGCAGTTTATAAAAGAAGAAGCCATAATGTCCAGTAAACTTGTGAAAACCTGTCTCACTGATGGGAGAAAAGGCAAACTGAACTCATAAGGAGCTATCACTTCACTCCCATTAGATGGGGGGGTGGTGGTGGTAATAATAACCAAGTTCGGTGAAGGCAAGGAGGGAAGCAATAGGTCTTTTTCCAGTGAAAGGGGGGGAATTCAAGTTGTTCAGCCACTCTAGAGATCAACTTGATGATATCCAGTGAAGTGGAAAATGTGCATTTCCTTGGAACCCCAAAGTTCCAGTACTAGGACTGTGTACCAGTCAAACTCTTACAGACACACTCTGGGCAACACGCACAGGGTGATCATGGCAGCACTTGTCATGACAGCCAACAAGTAAAAACAACTTACATGTCCATCAGTGGGAGTTTCAAACAATGGGATAATATTCAGGATTCAAAAATAAACAGACTATGTAGGTCAGCGTGGCGTATCCCCCACCAAAATAGGTAAAAATGCAAGTTGAAGGACATTATTCTTTGCCTAATTCAAACACCACCTAAAACAATATTGTGTGTTCTTGTATAGTAAAATGTTAAAATATCCAGGGGAAAGACCCACACAAGAGTGTCTACCTCTCCGGAGGAGTAAGAGTAATCAAGTTGATTGGACGAGGACCGGAAGGTAGCCACATTTGGTGGCAATGATTTGTTTCTTGAAAAAAAAAAAAAAAAAAAAGAAACAAACATGGCAACATGTAAGTATTTATTAAATCCACGAGCTTACCCAAATGCTATTTTATGTACTCTTTTGTATGTTTTAAATATTTCATAATTAGGAGCACTTGGGTGGCTCAGTGGGTTAAGCCTCTGCCTTCAGCTCAGGTCACGATCCCGGGTCCTCTCTGCTCAGCAGGGAGCCTGCTTTGCCCTCTCCTTCTTCTGCTCCCCTTACTTATGCTCTTTGTCTCTGTCAAATAAATAAAATCTTTTAAAAAAGTATTTCATAATTAAACATTACAACGTCATTGTGATAAAATATACAGAACAAAATGTACGCTTTTGACCATCTTTAAGCGCACGGTTAAGCGCGTTCATACTGTTGTGGAACCGTTACCCCCCTCCATCCGCCTGTCTTCAGAACCCCCCCTCCACCAGTTTTATTGAGATATAACTGACTTGTAGCAATGTATTAGCTTTGGGTGCAGAGCATCGTGATCTGAAGCGTGTGTATCCTGCCCAGTGATTACAAGAGTGAGTCTAGTCAATGTCCTTCACCTCACGCGGTGACAAGTACCCGGCGCTGGGCGCTTTAGGGTCTCGTGGTGCAAACATTTAAAATCAAAATGAAAGAAGTAAACAGCAGGGGAGTGACGGAGAGGAGGTAATAAAACAGTTTTACTCTGGAAGAACGCCCGGAGGTAAGCTGTCACGGCACCCCGTGTGCACCGGTGGACCTCGGCACTCTCGCGGGCACGTGCAGCGCACGTGAAGGTCGTGAAGGTCGTGAAGGTCGTGAAGGTCGTGTGTTGTGTTTCGGAGCGGGGACGGCCTGGCGGGGGCGGCAGGCACGTCGGAGCGGGGCTGGCTGGGCGCGGCCCCCGCGAGTCGGGTCCCCCCGCGAGTCGCGTCCCCCCGCGCCGGGTCCCGCACCGCCCCTCCGAGAGCCGCTTCTCCCGGACACGTCCTGGCTCGAGTCGAGCCGCTCCCCCCAGGCTGACCCGGGCCGGGAACGGGGACGGCCCCGCTGCTGGAGGGCAGTGTCGGGCCGACAGGTGCTCTGAGCAGCAGCCCTGGCCTCGGGGATGACGCCCGACAGCCCCTGGCCCACGGCCCCTGTGTCTCCTCTTTGGTCAGGCTCGTCTGCGCGGGCGCGGAGCCTCCGCGGGGGCCCTGCGCGGTTCCACAGCGCGGTCCGCCCCCCGCCCCCGAGCGCACTCGGATCACGCGGACAGTAACACAGACGGGGGCGGGGGTCGAGCGGGGGCGAAGCGCGGCGCTCCGAGCCCTAGAGCCGCACAGGCAGCCCGCCGGGTGAGCGCGGCCGCGGACGCGAGTGGGAGCTCCGGCCGGAAGCGCGCGGGCGTTTAGGGACCTGTAAAGGCAGAGGATTCAGATCCGGAGCGGCCTGAACTCTGGTATGTGAGGCCCACGGGCTCTCCCGGGCGCAGTGCGCGTGTGTGCATGTGTGTCTGTGCGTACGTGTGCGTGTGTGCATGTGCGTGCGTGTGAGTACGTGTGCGTGTGTGCATGTGCGTGCGTGTGAGTGTGCGTACGTGCATGTGCGTGCGTGTGAGTGTGCGTACGTGTGCGTGTGCGCATGTGCGTGCGTGTGAGTGTGCATACGTGTGCGTGTGCGCATATGTGTGCACGTGTGTGCGTGTGTGTGCGTGTGCGCATATGTGTGCACGTGTGTGCGTGTGTGCGCGCGCGCCGTGGGACTGGAGTGCTGGAGCCCCCGCCGCATGGCCAGGGGCGTCCTTGCACATGCCCTGCACACCTCCTAGGGCTTCTGCCGGTGTCATCTGAAAATCCGCGACTGGCCCGACCTCACTGAACCCCGCCCGCAGTCTGCAGACTAGGCGTCCGCACGTAACGGACGGTGAATCCGAGGCCGGGGCCCCGCAGGCTGGCAGCGGTGGAGCGTGGCCGACTCCCCGTCTCCCGCAGGCCTGACCTTCAGAGCTGCCTGCACCGCAGCAGCTGGAAGGGTGCAGGTTTCTGGGAACCGTGGGGGCTACTGGGGACTGTCCCAGAAGGGACAGCCCCCCATGGCGGGCACAGCGAAACAAAACACCTCTGTGGGGGAGCAGGCCAGGCTCCGCGAGGCGGGGCCAGACAGGGGTTACTGCTCGTCTCCTGGGGGGGCTGCTCTGCTCGGTCCCTCCTCCTGCACCTTCTGCGGTCCCAGGCTCCTCGTCCTCTCCCAGCGGGAAGACACACGGGCTGCCGGGCCCCCAGCAGAAAACAGATGTGGCGTGGGGTGGCGGCCTCGCGCCCTCCCCTGCTGCCCTCCAGGTCCCGGGCCAGCTCCTGCCCCAGCGGGAAGGAGGAGGGCCTAGCGGTGGGCGGGAATGAGGCCGGCGGGAGCGGAGCGCGAGCAAGGGAGGTGGCTTGGTGGGATGGGGATGCCATGTGCCAAGTTGGAGGAACAAAGGCTATAGCGAGACGGTCGTGGCCTTTATTAGAAAGTCTGCTCGGGAACCCGGCTTCCCCGATGTCTCCTTCTAGACGGGACCCTGCTCTCTAAGGGCCCACTGAGAGGGAAGAGAAGCAGGGAAGTGCCCACAGCTGACCCCGAGGGTGGGGGCCGGAAGGAAACACGGGGACTCAGACCAGAGAGAGCCGTCTCCGCCCTCCGTTAGTAGAAGATGGGGGCAGACCAGCACCAGACACGGGTTCTGGAGGCAGGGGAGACCCGGCAAAGTAGCTGGGGAAGATGGGGGGAGGAGGAGGAGGCGGGAGCGGTCCAGTGTCTCCGAAGTGCAGAGCCAGTGACCTGGGTGTGCTGCCACAGTCCCGCTGGTGGGCCTGAGAGGTGGCTGTGGGCCCACAGGGCAGCAGGGCCCAGTCGATGCAACACCAGCCCTGGGACGGCAGCTCTGTAAAGCGGCAGGTGCGGTGTGCTTGAAGTCCTCTTGCTTTCTTCCATGCCGGACTCTCTCCTTCCCTTTGCTCCCCTCACACTTTCTCATGGAGTCGCTTAGTGGAAATCTGGGTGTGTACGCGGCTATCTCCACGTTCAAAGATTTGCTAAGTCCTAAGATTATTTTACTTTAATAGAATAGAAAACTAAACTCTTTTAAAAAATAACTAAATTTAAAACACTTAGAAATCTCAAGTTCTTGAATATAATCATACTTTTATTCTTTTTCTTTCTTCTTTTTTTTTCCTGCTTTCCTGAGGAAATTTAGCATGTACCTGTCTCCCCCTTGTGGATCTACTCTTAACTCTTGGCTGTACCCTATGATGTCCTAAAACCTGAGGCTTCCCTGGGGACTCCTTGTTGCCTTGTCTCTCCATTGTCTTTCCTTACGCGAGAATAAGAAGCATTACTGTAATTATTAGAGCGAAAACTTCAGTTTTCTGAATTGAACAAGTATTTTGAAATGAAGTTTTAATCTAACATTCTATAGTGCCAAAATTTTGCCTGTAAAATCAAAAGCTTAGCATTGGTGGGTCACCTGGGTGGTTCAGTAGGTTAGGTGTCCAATTCCTGATTTTGGCTCAGGTCGTGATCTCAGGGTCCTGAGATGGGCCCCATATCCAGCTCTGTGTTCAGTGGGCACTCTGCTTGAGATTCTCTCTCTTTCTCCTTCCCTCTGCCCCCCCCCACTCATGATCCCTCTTTTTCTTGCTCTAAAATAAATAAATAAAATCTTAGAAAAAGAGGATTTAGCGTTGGCTTAAAGTCACTTAATTCTTCAATGTTAGGATGATTTTTCCCCTCAATTTTATGGTTAAGGAAGGAAAAGGGGATCATGTGAAACTAAAGTTAGGTCTCCTAGGTCGAAGTCCAAAGTTCTTTGCAGAATTGTTAGCAACGATGACGCTTCACAATACTTCATATTAGTTGATCATTTGTTTCTTGCCCAGCCCTGGGCCAAACACTTCATTTAAATTGTTTCGCTTACTCTTAGCAACAAAATTATGAGTCTGGTTTAACAGGAAATTGAGGCTTAAAGAGGTTAAAGACTTGTATAAGATCACACAGCCAACTGCTGAGGTTTAAACTGGATTAATACCAATGGTCATACGTGGAGACTGTGATATAAAGAATAGCAAAAGCACATATTAAATCGCTCCCGACGTTTGGCCTTTGGGAGATGAGCTGAGACACATAAATAATCCATAAGGTTTTCTTTTGAAATATTTTGAAGATAATGGGCTTGTAAACGATGTGGGTTGATCATATTTTGTAATCATCTGCCAGGTTAAATCAAACTCTAGAATATGGAATACTTACAGTTATCACGCCACTCACTCACGCCGCAGTGCAGAGCCGGGACCCAGGTGTCAGGCGGTGGGGATGGTGGCCTCCGGTCATTCTTGCGCCATTAGCACTTTTGGCCACACCCACCCCACTGCCCGGGTGAGACGATCCTACAAACCAGCAGGAACATGACAGGACAGAGCTGCTTTGAGGATCCGGAAACCCTTGGGGCCGGTTGGCAAGAAACCGTAGGGTAACAGAGGCTCTTCTGAAACAAGTCGGTCTTTTCAGAATTCACTGCGCCATCTCTGTCTACATTTCTATAAAATGCCATTCCGCGATCTGTGAACCGAATCTAGGTCTACACCTGGGAGATGGAATGAAGAGGTGCTGGTAGTTGCCTCCATCAAATCATAGAACCTCAATTACCTCAGTGACTCCTTTTCCCTTAAATTTGTCTTTGAGCCGGGAGCAGCCATTCCTGTGAGGTGACTGATCTGTGGCCTCTGTAGCACCCTTCTCCTTTCAAAGAGCATCTGGTAAAATGGAGAAGAAACCATGGGGTCCAATAGTCATTTTTCTGAGTAGAAACAGCTGGTATTAATTGCCAAGAAGGCCTCATAAACACAGAGCAATGCCAGAGCGGCTGGTGAACGGGACCAGGCATCTTTAAGCATGAAGAGGAAAATGACAGCCTCCGAGATGGCAGCGCACATGGGCTTCGTGTAAATATTGTGTTCAGATTAGCATAAATATTGTGTTTCGTTTTAGTCAATGGGCTTGAGGACAGTGTATCAGGATGCTTTCCCTACCACTCGCCAAAAAGCCCAAGCTCTCAGAAAAAAATAAGTGCTAAGACAGCTCCAGGGTTGGTTAATTCAGAGGTAAATGATGTCATCAGGGATTCAGGTTCTTTCTGTGTTGTCACTCTGCCGTCTCATTCTGTCAGACTCTTCAGCTAGCTTCACTGTCCTCATAGTTGCAAGATTGCTGCTGAGGCTCCAGGTATTACTGCAGATATGAAAACACCAGGTAGAAGAGGAGATTTAGACATTTTCCCCCTCAGAGTGGAGGAAGCACTTCCTGACATCCCCCAGGAGGTATTTGCCCAAAGCTTATTAACCAGGCCTAGATTACACACCCAAGTTTGAAATAATCACCGGTGAGAGAAAATGTACCACCGTGATTGGCTTAGACCAATCAACGTTCATCCGTAAGTCATATGGGAGAGGGACAGCTTCTGAAATCAAATAGGGGTCCCTCCATCATTTAAAAAAGGGGGATGGCTGTTGTGTTAACAACCAATGTTGCTACATATGGCTTGAAACATGTAAGTACATGTACATGTATTTTTATTTTTGAAAACCGTTTTAAGGATCCTGTTTATAGTCCAGACCCCATCTCAACCATCTGGAATGTAACTTGGCAGAAATAGCCATACCCAATACCTATTGGAACTTTGAATGAAACACCTCTGAGAAAAATGAGAGAGAGAGAGAAACCTTTTGAATTCAGCTCTTCTGATATTAGGGAATGATAAAGATGAAATGGTATTTAGTACCATCACTTTACGTATCAATCTGGCAGTGGGCATTCCCCAAGCAACTTTGCCAGCAGTTTCTAGACCAACAGAGAGAAGAAAGCCCATGAAGTTATTATTTCAAAATATATGTTTATATGTTCTTAATCATGCTTTCTGACGATAAAAGTAATTTTATATAATAAAAAATTTAATATTTACTATGTTACTTATGTGTGCCTCATAGAGTGTGTGTGTGGGGGGGTGTGTCAGGGAGAGAGAGAGAGAATGAGGTAGAATGAAATTGTAGTTGTTTAGAAAAAGTGCTTAGTAAGTCTCTTGTATACAGAAAACGAGGCACGAGAGCACGTTTAGAAGGAAACAGCAAGGAGACGGTGAAATTGCCTTGCGTGTGAGATGAACAGGGGAGCAGTTACGGGAAGAGAAGAGGGGAGGAAGGAGAGAAGATGGGAAGTGAACAGGGCAGCAAGGCAGGAAGCTACAGCCTCTTACAAATAGTTCCAAAGGAGCACTTCCCACGGTGCGGCGCTCACACGACTTTTAGGAGCAAGGCACAAGGACGTCTAAGACTTCATTTAAACGTCTGTGATATATGACCCTCTTCAGTCACCCCAAATCTCTGTTGTTTGGCTTCACATCCTAATGCCTTGTGTGGGTGTTTCAGGGGAAATAAAAATGGCTGAATCCCACAGCTGGGTCAGCGCGGAAAAATGTCACGGTGCTGATGTTTGCTTGCGTTGCAAGGTTTAGTAGGAGAAACCTGGCACCACAAATAAAACCGGTAAAACCCAGAGTGCACATAAATTGTCGGGGGGGCCCCAAACTCCCACTGGGATATAGGTGGGCGGCAACAACAATCCTGGTTAATCTTAAAGGCAGAATGGTGTCAACTGGCACTTGATTAGCATTGATAAAATAAAAAATAATCGCAATGACACGGGCATAGTTTTATGAACATTTTTCCCCTCGTGTATCATAAGCATTTCCATATTTTAAAAAAATAGCCTATTTAAATCTGGAATCTTAACTTTATAATGAGTTATATCCTATCTCAATTCAAAAATGTAGAACAAAATTGTGCAGGTCCGCTATTCCAAATGATAGCAAAAGATATTTGTATGGCCCTTATAAATTCATTAGAGTGGGCTTGGACATATATTTAATTTTTATCGTACCTGTAAACAACTAAATGCTGAAATAGCCAATGACTTTCCCCCTTGAGTTTTAATACTAAAATTGCATAGAATGTGTTAACTCCTCAAAATAGATGTACTGAGCTGAGTTTAATTGGTGTGGACAATTAAAACAGATGTGTGTCTTTTTTTTTTTTTTTCTCTTCAAAATCCATTCTCCTCTTCCACATTATTCTTCAACTTTTGGAGGTAAGAGTTAAGACAGGTTATGAGGCTGCCTTATGCTATGATGCTAACTGACTATATTTTGACATGGATATAGATAAATTATCTTAGTAGATGCAAACTCTTTGGTTTTTTAATGCAAAATATTGATCTCGAGTATTAGCTGTTCACACAAACAGATGCATGGACCTGTGATTTAATATGTGAAAGCTTAGTCAGACCTTGGCTCAAAACCAGGACTCAAGACTCACTCCCCTCTTTTCCTTCCTTTAGGGGACCTCTTTGATGTGCTCAGCTTGAAATTATGATTTTTAACCCTGAAGCTTAAGAATTTTTCTGAAACATTGCATAAACAAAAGCCGCTGAAGACAAGTTAATGCTTGCCTTTTATTCTGTGGCCAATCACTGCCATTCTGAAAGCTGAGGTAATACTGAGCAGATGCTGCTTCTCCATGTCTAGTCCTGGAACGTCCTTCCCAGATGAGCGCTGTCACCAAATCTCTCCTTCTCCCACCTGTGGGCTGGAGGAGGCCCCCAGTCAGCCTTCAGAATTTTAGAGGATATTCAGGAATGATGCAGGCACAGAATAGCTTTTCTACTTGTATGCAGGTATTACTGCTTGTTAAACGTGCAGAGATGCTATTGTGTTGAATAAAATACAAATTCATCAATAAGTACTATTAAATTAATAGTAGCCTTTCGTTTCTAGAAAATTCTTTAATCAGTGAGATACTGGAAGTATAACCATTGTCATGAGGCTATCTCATCATATCTTTTCATGTTTAAGAAAGGGTTTGCGTAATAGCCAAGAAGAAAAAAAGGAAACGAAGTAAAAGCCTAGTGTTAGAGCATTAGAGGCCTGGCTAACACAAGACGCTACGTTCTTATAATTGGAGTGTGAGGCCGCCGCTAGGAATCTGGTCATGGAGTAGAATATTGAATGGCAGGAAGATATGTTAGCAGAGTATTATTATAGGGGGAAAAGCAGGTTATAAACCATTATCACAATACAGCACTACCATTTAACAAATTATATGTCGGTGGATAGATAAAATATCCAATAAAAGGATATCTGTGTGAGATTGTTACCATTTATCTTTGGTAATGAAATTACAACCTCTTTTCTTTCACTGAAATTTTTCAGTTCCTTTCCTTTTCTAAATGTTCTGTCAGTTCAGTTGTAAGACAAAATTTAAATTAATTAATTTATTTTAAAAATTTTTTATTTAAATAGGGGCACCTGGGTGGCTCAGTGGGTTAAGCCTCTGCCTTTGGCTTGGGTCATGGTCTCAGGGTCCTGGGATCGAGGCCCACATCCGGCTGTCTGCTCAGCAGGGAGCCTGCTTCCCCTCTCTTTGCCTGCCTCTCTGCCTGCTTGTGATCTCTCTCTCTCTCTCTTTCTCTGTGTCAAATAAATAAATAAATAAATAAAGTAAAATTTTTTATTTAAATAAATTTATTTTTAGGAGTCATTTTATTAAAGAATTTGCTGCTGTCGCATTTATAAAGAGTTGGTGACCCTTGGTTTTTTTCAGCCCACCATAAACGTTGAAGTTGTTTAATATTGTGGGTACATGACACAATGGTGATTAGCTTTAGCCCGCAGCCCTCTCCCTCACCCCATCGTCCGAGGCATGACAGTCCTGCTAATGATGTGACTTGAAGCCTGTCACCATAAGTGGGGGAGAAAGCACAGCTGGGCACTGCTTCCTCAGGGAACGGGAGAGGTCTTTTCTGATGGCCATGAGAAGAGAGAGAGCAATTTAAAAGATGTGTTGAGAGTATAAAAAATCCTCCCTTGAACAAAAATGTATGTGCATATGGGGGTGTGGAACACACACACACACCCACACACACACACGCACATAGTGTTTTTCAATAAGGGAGAATTGTAATTAAAACCAAGTGCTGCTCTGGGCCACTCTGGGCCACTCTGGGCCATTACTGCCCTTTTGCTGAGCCGCAGATGGACAGAATTGCATTGCCTTAATAACGTGACTCCTCAGTGCCGGCTGTCATACAGCATGGCAGCCCTCCACGCTAACAAAGCCCTCATTAAATGGTTTGCTCAGAATAATTTGCCTGCTCTCCCTGCCTTTCTAGCGACGGACAACTCCTCCCCTCGCCCGCTCCCCACAGACCTCCAGGGCACACTGTTATCTCTGAAACAGGAGTCTGTGCCATGTGGGTGGGGATGCTAATTTTTTTAATACCGCATGTCTTCATACTCTTTTTATGCCTCATTTCAAAAGTTTTTAAGCCAGGTTAGTAGCTAACATCCTGTGCTATCATTCATTCCATGGCAAAATAATAATTGCTAATTTTCTTCTTCAGAGAACCAGAGCTTTCTCAGGAATAACATTATGCAAATGACTATGCAGATGTCAGCCAGAGAAAGTTCAGATAAAACCCTCAGAACACATCCAAAGTTGGCCGAAAAAATAACTGAGCATTTTAAGCTCTAAGGTCACCGTGGTAGCACAGAGAATTTATTGCTAATAAGAATCTTATGTGAGAAAGCTCTGTGGGCACAATGAAAGAGGTAGAGCACACATTAGTATTTACTTGAGCTTAATGTATTTATGATACGAAGATCGTCCTTGGCAGCTGCTACGTCTCCTCGGGGTGGGGCCCCTCGTCTTCTGCAGGTTGTCTAATAGTCCAAAATGCTTCATGTTCAACCTTCTATTAGCATGAAGAATTCATCCTTTATTTTTTCTGCTAAGTATTTTTCGCATCATCAGTATTTTTAGCTTTTTCACGTTTAGTATTATTGGGAGAAGGTGCACGGAAATCAGGGAAAAATGCTCAATTTTTTCAACACACAACCTTTAGGATATTGGTAAAGAAAGCCTGTCTGAAAACTCCGTTCTTCCTCATGTGAGCTCTGGAGCACTCGCTAGGGAAGCCTGACTAGAAGGAAGGATGAACTCAAGACCATTTATTTAACACAAGTGGTGTATGTATATATTTAATAATCAAAAAGGAAAAATTGTTATTTAGTAAGTTTATTATTATTTATTTAAAGTATTATTTACTAAGTAAAGTGCTAATAGCCCTGAGGTTTTATTTTTGTTCTTTTTTGAACTTCAATTCTTGGAATGCCTGGGTGGCTTGGTCGATTAAGTGTCTGCCTTTGGCTCAGGTCGTGATCCCAGGGTCCTGGGATCGAGTCCTACGTCGGGCTGCTTGCTCAGCAGAAAGCCTGCTTCCCCCTCTGCCTGCCTCTCCTCCTGCTTGTGTGCTCTATCTCCCTCTCTCTCTTTATGTCAAATACATAAATAAAATGTTTTTTGAAAAAGAACATCAGTTCTTTGAATTTAATAAAACAGAAGCATATCTGAAAGAAATCTGCTTTAAAATTTACATAAATAAAATCTATGCCCCAAACTGACCTGTATGATAGCAGAAGGAAAAAACAATTTCTGCTCTAAAATATCTCGCCCACCCTGGCCTGAAGTTCTCACGGGAAAATCCCTCCCTACAGTGCAAACACGTTGCCGGACAGTAAGGATGTATTGAACTACATCCGACTCATGGAAATCTTGCTGGACATGTGGATCCCTGAGCCACATGGTTCTTCCTCATCAGAACCACCATGGCTGGGGCCTGGGACTTGTGTTTCCAACAGACTCAGCACTCTAAAGTACTATTTTTGACCATGAAAAACGAGAAAGTAATACATAAATTATTAGTTCCCCTCTACAGCCCCTCCCAAGGAGACAAAGGAGAGAGCAGTTTTATGACGGTGGGTCTGGGCGTGGGTGTGGAGGTGTAGATGGGCCACAGTGAGAGTGCTGAGGTGAAGAGGGCATAGAAGGGTGAGAAGAGAGAAGGTGGCGGTTCTTGCAGAAAACTGTCCGTGCACTGACACTTTTGTCCAAGGCCAGACACCCACTGAGGTTTCTGGGGTAATCGAGTTCTGTACGCAGGGGCCAAGGCTTTAGGGTCCAGAGCACCCGAGAAGAGCCTCAGCTACTACCTATATGAACTAAGAGTTCTGGGCCTCAGTTTCCTCATACGCGAACCAGGTATAAAAGTCAAACTGTTATAAGGTTTAAAAGTGGCTGAATAGGGAAGACAAAATGACATGATGGGTTAGGGTGCGGTGGTTAGAATTCGCCAGACGTCACCCTTCCAGACATCCGGTCCCAGCGGCGGCCCCTACTCCCTGCTTGTCCTTGGATGCTTATATGGTCTGTCTGCCCCTCAGGTTCCTTACACATCCGCTGAGGCTGAAAAACGAGTACCTACCTCACAGAATGGTCGGAGCGGGGATTCAATGAGAAGATACACGTGAAGATCCGTGACAGCTCCTAGCATGTGAACGCCTCAAGAAATGTTAACCTCTCGTCATTGTTTCATATGGAAAGCAGCTGGCACTTGGTGGGAATTTAATGAATGATAGCTATTATTAATAGTAATAGTCACTCTTGGCTTCAAGACAGGGTCTGTTGCCAAAACCCTCTTGTGCAATCCTGGCTGAGCCCCTGTGCCTTGTTCCTGGTTTATCATAATAGGGCTATTGAGGTTATCCCCGATAACATCTGGTTAGAAGACTGATTAGTGCAGAGGGGAAAATGCACGCATAATTGAGCCGAGAGATATCTGAGTGGTTTATGGGGGTGTGTGGGTGTGTGGGCGATTGCCCGGGCCAGGATGCAAGCCGCCCTGAGGAGAGCGGAGCAGCTGTGTCAACAGCAGTGGTGGCAGCCAGGTAAGGGCTGATCTCTCAGGAGTTAATGACGTACTTAAAAAAAACAACAACTGGAAAATTCAAGAATTGGACTCACTCGATTCAAAGGGTCTCAAGTTCCTCAGGTTCCATTGTCTGGCCCCTTGAGGTGAGCTGCCCAACAATCCCCAGGGCGAGGGTACTTCCTTTACAAGGCTGGAAACATTGAAATATTCCCCTGCCTCTAAAACAATACTGTTTTTAAATCTCTTGTTCTCAAAACTCTGAAATATGAAATTGGTGCCCAGTTCATTCTCCTTTGTTGCCGCAGAAACCCAGCCAACCGCGTAGGAAAGTGAAGACAGTGAGGGCGCCTGCGGGCGTCGCTGTCCTCTGCGGTCAAACGGAAAGGAGGTGGGGGTAGTGAGGCGCTCACCCAGGAGAGAGAGAGAGAGAGAGGGAGGGAGAGAACTCGGATCATTACAAGAATCCCAGGTCAGGTGTGGTTTTGCTTTGGGCAAACTGAGCCACTAGCTGCCCGTGTGGGGAGCTCTGGACAGCCCTCAGGTAAGAGAAATCCTGGTGTAAATATGACGAGTGTGACCCCATGGGTCTACTAACGTGGTGCTGCAAAACTAAAAGGACTGGATGCTAGTTAGTGTCTTGGATCACGTTTAAGGCTTTAAAAAGATGTCATGGGTAACATTACTGGCTGGAGACCCTTAGGAAATAGGTAAGTTTCTCTCATGGCTTGAGGTAAGTCCTGCAGTGGGTAGAAAGAGAATGCCTGCCGACAGACCAGAGAGCAGGTCTCAGGGTTCCTAGTGCCTGACTTGGTTTACTGGGAAGTGGGGCTGGGGATCCACTGAAAACCCCCAGGCACGGTTCTCTCTTTTTTTTTTTTTTAGATTTTTATTTATTTGAGAGAGAGACAGTGAGAGAGAGCATGAGCGAGGAGAAGGTCAGAGGGAGAAGCAGACTCCCCATGGAGCTGGGAGCCCGATGTGGGACTCGATTCCAGGACTCCAGGATCATGACCTGAGCAAAAGGCAGTCGTCCAACCAACTGAGCCACCCAGGCGTCCCGGCACGGTTCTCTTTTTATTGGAACAGACAGCCTGCTTGTTCTCATGGAAGGCGTGAAAATAGTAAGCAAATATGAAAATGCATAGCCTAACCCACAAAAAAATCTTCTAATTAATAAGAGAAGTGTTGAAAGAGAAAATAGGAAGGATCATCTTTTCTATGTAAATAATCTAAAAACAGTTATTTTTTGGATCAGGGTGAAATTAATGTCACTACTAAAGTTTCAGACAATCTTAATAATTCAAGTCAACAAATACTCATTGACCATCCGTTGTGTGCTTCGGTACGGAGTGATAAAGAGCGAGAGGGTACCTTCAAAGGCCTTGCAGCCTATAGGCCTCAAAACACACAAAACTGAGCCCCCCCAAAACCCCCCAAAAACCAAACACTCAGAAACCAGAATCTTTGTAAAGACGGCATGGATATAGTACAAGGGCACATGACATGTAATAAGTGGCATTTTGTGGGCCATCTACTCATAGCCACAGGGAATATGAGGGTGTTTCAAAGACTCGGGGGCTGGGAAGGTAATCCCGCAGAGGACATTTCACTCGCGCCTTCAGGGAAGCCTAACGCTTTAACAAAACCGTGGCAGGAGAGTCCTTCCCAAATAAGGCGCAGCCCTGGGGTCGCTGGGCTTAGCAGGACTGCAGGGTCAGTGTGCGAGAGACCTGTCAGTTGGCTCCGTGTTAGGAATTTGGACTTGATGAGCCCGTGATGAACCACCAGCGTGCTTGAGCGGGGGGTGACGTAGTCAAAGTGGTAGTTGAGCAAGTGTGATCGGATGGAGTGGGGCGGCAAGGGTTGCCTCGGGGAGGGTCTGGAGGCTGGAGACTGAGCCAAAGGGTGCTGCGAGAGGCTGGGTGGGAAGCGAGCAGGTCCAGACCTAGGGTTTCATCCAAGGACACAGAGAAGAAGAAATTACAGTCAAATTCTATGGCTTGGAAACAAATGTTTCTGAATGAAAAACAAATTGAGATGAATGAAAAATGTATTTGAGGGCCAGATAGAAAGCATCTAAGTGGCTCTGCTGGACTGGGAGGAGACGACAAGCTGCCTCAGTCAGCTCTGTAGGCCGGGAAGACCGACCACGGACCCAGTGCTCCTATTCAACTTGTTCCCTTGGGACGGCGTCTCAGGATCGCGTACACCAAATCCTAAAAATACTCGTCCGCGGTGTGTGTGCATGTCTCAGTATTTCTGTGAGTGTGCTCGTTCACTAATTTCTGGGGGAGGAGAAGCTCTTTTAGTTCGAAAATGCCAGTCAGAGCTTCATCAAGGTTGGAGCTTAAAGGGGAATTATGAACTATTATTTGAAATATTCTTGTTTTCCTAGAGCACAACTTCTTATTCTGGAGGAAAAGGATAACAAGTCCTGATAATAAATTATGTGGCAACTGAAGGTTAGCAAGTTGTTCTTCTGTAGTTTCTGCCCCATGGGAGTCCTGCTCCTGTCTACCAGCGGCATGCCCACGGCGGCAGGAGCTTTGCTTAAATCTCCCAAGGAGAGGAAGAGAAACTGGAAAAAGGAGGTTTGACATATTGGCTTTACTTTATGATAATAATGGGTGTTCAGAGTGGAAAAGGAAACGGAATTTTGAGAGATACAGGAGGGAGAGGTGAGGCATGTGATACCGGCTACTTCGATACCTATCATTCCTTATTCACTGATGCCCTTTCCCCCCTCTTTCTTCTACAAAGAGTTATAAATAAGAGAAAACTAAAAGAATGCACGACAAGGGCTTAGCTCTCTGGTCGTAACCCATTGTGGGAGCATATGTTCCATATAATATTTATGAGAGATAATCTTTGTAATTGGTAGGCAAGTGGTCTCAGGTGATGCTACAGATTAGAAAGTGCATGTAATTATGGATCTATTTCCCTAAGCAATTAACATTATATAGGTAAAGGTTCTGTCTGTAATCTAAGATCTTTAACCCTTTAATATGAGAGTGTGGAAGAAATCACAGCCTTCAGCTCTCCAAGAGGCTCTCTTGCGTCCTTCATTTAACTGCGGTTCTCCCGTGACGCTGTCTTTTCCAAAAGACCCCTTGTTTATACTATTTCCTTAATCTCTCCTTCTTCCCATTAGTTACTAAGTTCCACAAGTATATATCTAGCTTTCTAGCCCCAACCCCTTCTCTGAGCTTCAAATGCCTGGATCCGACTGCCAAGTCAATTTTTCTAGTTGAATATTTATGAATCACCTCAAATTAATCATGGCCAAAACAAGAGCAGTTCCTCCTCAACAAACCTGCTTCTCACCCAAGATTCTCCACCACCAGGTTTCTCAGCCGAAAACCCAGGAGCCATCTTTGACTCTGCTGTCTCCCTCACACACCATGGCCTGTCCACCAGAAGTCCCTGTAGCCTCTAACGCTCCAATATGTCCTAAATCTATCTGCTTCCCTCCCTCCCCTCGTTACCACCCCAGTCCAATCAAGCCTGTCTGTGCAATGACCTCTGAGCTTGCCGCCTTGACAACAAGATACTTGAAAAAGATAAATCCGGTCAAATCATTTACCTTCAGTAGTTTCTCACTGCAGTCAGAAAAAATTCCAAGCCCCTTACCTGGCCTGCCAAGACCCTCTGGTATGTGACAGGTTCTGCCACTCTCTCCTTCACTTACTTCGGCGGGTCCATCAGAATAGGATCCTTTACACTCTCAGGAACACGGAGCCTTAGCAAGCATCCACCTGGAGCTCTTCCCTGCACCTAGTCTTATCTGCCCTGATATTCCAGAACCAGGAAGGGTGGCCAGCATGTGGTGGACTCCGTAAATACTCGGTGGCGGAAGGAAAGGCTGAGTCAGCACGACGGCAGTTGCATGTTGTAGTCAAGAGTCATGGAGACCAGGGCAAATCCAGATCACCCAGAAAACTCACCAAAATGGAGGAAGAAATTTAGAAAACAAGGTCAGGTCTATTTATCCATGAGGAAGTTTTTATATATAAAATATTTTAACATATGATAGGAATACATGATTTTCCAGAGGTCACATGACCTCTAAGGAACTATGCAATACTTTTCACAACTTTCTTAATGACAATACTGAAATAGTCCTATGATAAGAAGTAGCGTTTAAGAGTACATTCCAAGTGCATTTGTGCCTTGATTTTTACATGAATAACCCATAATAGTCATGTTTTATGTATTTGAATATGGGAATTTGTAAATTTGAATGTGGGAAAATTGCAGAGGCATTGCAAATGAGAAAATACAACTATCAAGCTGATTTTGTAACATATGCTCAATGGGGAGTGCAGACCAGACCACTTTCTAAATCAAGCCCCAAATCAAATGCATTTTTTAAAGAAAATGAACATATACAAAATACTAGTTTCACTATCGGACAATAAATAATTAATTCTCCACCTTAAGCCGTCTCTTCACCAAGAGCACAATTCTCTCCTTTCTCATAAAGGGCAGACGATTGACTTTGTCCATGGTTGGGGGCTAATTACCAAGGAGCAAGCCTGTTTATTATATCATTCAATTTGTCTTTCTCCTTGCCCATTTAAAGACACATAGAACAAACTTTTCTATAAAAACCTTTTAGGGGCGCCTGGGTGGCTCAGTGGGTTAAAGCCACTGCCTTCGGCTCAGGTCATGATCCCGGGGTCCTGGGATCGAGCCCCGCGTCGGGCTCTCTGCTCAGCGGGGAGCCTGCTTCCCTTTCTCTCTCTCTCTGCCTACTTGTGATCTCTGTCTGTTAAATAAATAAATAAAATCTGAAAAAAAAAAAAAACAAAAAAAACAAAAAAACCTTTTAGCTTTTCTTCCCTCAGGTTTGCTATTAATAAGTACACCAAAGCAAAGAAGATTTGAGCTATTTTAAAATATGCAACCCATAGTAATGAATTAATTACCATATAATACTTAAAGCTTTGATTATTCGTACATGAGAGCTTCTATTATTAATGATTGCTTATGAAATTAATCTTTCTAATTTCCATTATGATTCAAATTAACTTGATTCGTTGGTCTCATGATTCACATTTCTATCAACTTCTACTTTTAATTTCTGAAGCATGAAAAGACATAAAATGTCTTTGGGGAAAAGATCTTAAAATTAAGATTTTTCTTTGATGTACTAGGTAAATGAATTGAATTAGATGAATAGTAATTGAACTTTGTTTTCATTCACACACTGTCCCCTGGTGTTTAAATCTCTACATTGCATGTTAAAATGAAAACCCAAAATCAAATGCAAAAAGTTAGTTGCTTGAAACGTGCAAAAGAATAAACCACTTTCTTATACCATACGTAAAAATAATTTAAAAATGGATTAAAGACCTGAATGTGAGACAGGAAACCATCAACATCTTAGCGGAGAGCATGGGCAGTAAGTTCTATGACACAGGCCATAGCAACTTCTTACTAGATATGTCTCTTGAGGCAAGGGAAAAAAAGCAAAATAAGCTATTGGGACTACATCAAAATAAAAAGCTTCTGCACAGCAAAGGAAACAATCAACAAAACTAAAAGGCAACCTGTGGGATGGGAGAAGATGTTTGCAAATGACATATCTGATAAAGGGTTAGTATCCAAAATATGTAAAGAATTTATCAAACTCAACACCCAAAAAGCAAATAATCTGGTTTAAAAATGTACAGAAGACATAAATAGATTTTTTCCAAAGAAAACATATAAATGGCCAACACACATGAAAAGATGCTCCACATCACTCGGCATCAGGGACGTACAGATAAAAACCACAGTGAGACACCACCTCACACTAGTCAGAGTGGCTGAAATTAACAACACAGGAAATGACAGATGCTGGCGAGGATGCGGAGGAAGGGGAACCCTCCTGCACTGTGGTGGGAATGCACCCGGTGCAGCCACTCTGGAAAACAGCATGGAAAACAAATAGAACTATTCTACCATCGAGCTATTGCACTACTAGGTATTTACCAAAAGGATACAAAAATACTGATTTGAAGGGATACATACACCCTGGTATTTATAGCAGCATTATCAGTAATAGCCAAACTATTGAAAGAGCCCAAATGTCTATTGACTGATGAATTGAATGTGCTATATATACCACATCTTCTTCATGTACCACATCTTTGTTATGTCACACACACACACACACACACACACTGAACTGTTACTCAACCATAAAAAAGAATGAAATCTTGGCATTTGTGAGGATGTGGATTATGTGTATTATCCAAAGTGAAATAAGTCAGTCATAGACAGAAAAATGCCATATGATTTCACTCACATGTGGGATTCAAGAAACAAAACAAATGAACATGCTGTGGGGAGGGGAAGAGAGGCGAACCAAGAAACAGCCTCTTAACTATAGAAAGCAAACTGAGGGTTACTGGAGGTGAGATGGGGAGTGGTGGGGGGTTGGGGAGGGCAGGATGGGTTAAATGGGTGATGGGGATTGAGGAGGGCACTTGTGATGAGCACTGGGTTGTGTATGTAAGTCACGAATCACTAAATTCTACACCAGAACCTAATATTACACTGTATGTCAACTAACTGGAATTTAAATAAAGCTTTGGAGGAGCAAAATTAAAATTGTTCAGTTGAAAAAGAGAGTTAGTTACTTCTTTTTTTTCTTTCTTTTCCATTCTTTCTTTTTTTAATTTAAATTCAATTAGCCAACCTATAGTCATCAGTAGTTTCAAATGTCGCGTTCTTGAGTTGCGAAATTACATTTATCTTTATGTTTGGTCTAATAATTATCGTCCTTACTGAGACTGTGGCTAAATGGATAAAAAGTTCAAATGGCATGAGGGAAATTAAGTGCTTTCAAATAACACAGACTAATGGCTTAGAGAACATATGTTTGTGTTGACAGGATAAAGACTGTCTTTTTGAGAGTGCGCATGCACATTTCTTTTACAGTAAAAATCACTCAGTACTAAATGGTTCCTTCATTTCCCCTAGATTTTTTCTTAAGACTCTAGTGTTTTCACCAGAGATTTTTACGAAGGAGAATTTAGGAATGAACTAGTGCAGGCATGAGGAGAAATTAGGCCCTCAATCAGGCCTCTGTGCTTATTTAGGAATTATGTAATAATAAATATACTCCAATTGTTTTAATTGAACACTTTTCCCCTAATCTTCTCTCCCTTGATTTGAACTGAAGTCAGTGTTAAAACTTTTTGAATGCTATCTCTTTGTTTCGGTTGAACTATCTTTTGGATTGGCTGGAGACCAGATTTGGGGATTCAAATTTTTTAATTGTTTTTTGATTTATTTATTTTTGATCAGTCTTGTACTCATTTTCTCCCAAACAATGACTGTAATCATGATGCTTTTTCAAAACTTGTGAATCTAATTCTGCTTGTTTGGGAGCATTGACTGAGGAAATTCGGTGAGGTCCGTAGCCAGGCTGAAATGATAAATGTCAGCCTGGGGAAATTTATCATTTTATTATAATCTGTCCACTAAGGACAAGTCTGAATAATTAGCATGGTGTCATCAAGGAAAGTCTACTTTTGGGGACTGATTTTTTTTTTGTGGGTAAATGTATTCCCATGAAGACGGAAGAGCACTTCTCAGACATTAATGGGAGCATTCCCTCTTCAGGAGTGAGGGTGACCTAATAAATGACTATTGACACTGATAGTGTGACCCAGAACATACCCTTTTTATTTTTTTTAAAGATTTTATTTATTCATTTGACACACAGAGAGATCACAAGTAGGCAGAGAGGCAGGCAGAGGGGTGGGGGGGGAGCTGTCTTCCTGCTGAGCAGAGAGCCCAATGCGGGGCTCCATCCCAGGATCCCAAGATCATGACCTGAGCCGAAGACAGAGGCTTAACCCACTGAGCCACCCAGGCGCCCCCAGAACATCTTTTCATAAGTTTCCCACTGCAGGGCAGTGGTGTACAATACCCAGCAAAACTCCATCTCCACGTCCTTTCCAAAATATGGAACGTTTCCTCTTAGAGGGATTTATACCCTGGCGAATTAGGACAAGGAGTCGTGTTATGCTATTTCTTGAAGGAACATAAAGGTCGTATACACTGAGAAAGAAATGCATCTTACAGATCACCTGTTTAGGTGAGTTATTGGCCTGCTGGTATATATACAGGATGTTCCATCTTTGAAGGTATATGACGGCGGCGAGCATGCTTAGTTTTCTCACTATTAAATCCCCCATAACTAGCAAAATGTCTGGTATGTAATCAGCCTTCAATAATTACCGGTTAGAGAAATGAATGAGTAAAAGTCGGCATGATAAAATCCAAAGCTTCCAAATGATTAATAATTTTAATGATAAATAAATGTAGTGATAGGTATTTTTAATTTCTACAGTTGATATCTATCACCCATCTGTCATCCATCCATCCATCCATCCATCCATCCATCCATCTGTCATTTATCTAATCTATCTATATCTTATGCCTAGAAAAAGTTTACCCAGAAATCTCCTTTGTGCAGAACGGACACTAGTCTTCATTTTCATAAAGAAGGTGCTGGAGTCTTCAGCTAGAGACTCTTCAAAGGTGTTTAAGGAAAAGCTGGCCGGCTGGTTGGCATGATATGGCGAGGTCACTAGAGCCTGGTATCTGGCCATCAGCTGGACCGATTCAGAACCTGTGGTTTAAAAAGTCAGTCTTGTCAGAGCAGCCGTGTAGCCACAGACCCATTGCCTACTTCGTGAATGTGAAGCCCCGGGCCAGGAACTCCCTCCCCTTCCCCTGGGCCCCTTGAGAGGCAGGGGACAGGCCCTCTCTCTCTGGGTTGCTGCAGGCCTGTCGAGATCGGGATTTTCCTTCTCCGCTGGAAAGCCATGAGCTGCTTCTCTGCCTTCCTTCTGAGCAGACGGCATGCAGGGTGTGTCTTCCGGCAACGCTGCGGAGAATAACGTGATTCGGTGATGTGGCGTGACAGATACCGTGCGTGAGCCTCAGCTTGGAGTCGCCAGCTGGACTGTGGAGTGGCTCTCTCTGGGCCACTCTCTTTCCCCTACCATGGAGGAGTACCCTAAGCACACCTACCCCAGGACTGTTGCAGTAGGAGCTCCCCCGATTCGGGTCCAGTATTTTAAAAGTTCCCCCAAGGATGCAGATCAATTAGATTGAGGAGACAAGTAAGTTCCTGAAATTCAGGCCTAAAAGAATTAGGTCAGGGGAGAAAGTGGTGATCTCCTTTGCATAAACACCTCAACCTCTGCCTTAGACACGGCCGTGTCCTGACAGACAGCCTCTTGGCTTTCTGTGATGACGGACACCAGGAGGCTTCACTCCCTTCAGGGAGTCCAACCAGACCTGAGGCTTCGTGTAATACTCATTGAGAACACCACCACTGACACAAACATTTCTTCAGGAGGGAACCATAATGATAATAATAATAACAACAATCACTTAGCACTTATTATGTGCCTGGCATAGTCTAAGTACTTGTAAGTATTATCTTAATGGATTTTGTGTGTGTGTGTGTGTGTGTGTGTGTATACATACATACATACACACATATACATATATATGTCACATATGTACATATAAATATATATATATATATTAGATAATTATGGTGGATATAAAGATTAGATATAAGAATCATTACGTGAAGTCAGGGAAGGAGTTTGGTTAGGGAGAGAAATTGTTGTGAGACAATAAATAATGAAGCCAAATATTGTTTATCTATTTACTTTTTCCCTATTTTCACACCCCACTCCCAACCCCAGACTTTGAGGGCTGAGGGCTGTGAAGGGAGGGGAGGGGCTTCTGTCTTGTTCATTGTTCTGTGCCACGTACAGATTACAGCACACGGCAAAAAGGAGACTCAAAATATTTGTCAAACGTATGAATGAAAGGGGAGTAAAATGCTCACTTCCACTGATAAGTTTATTTCTGTGAGGAAACCCTAAGTGGGAAGCCAAATTATATTCAGAATCAGAGCAGAGAGTATGTTTCGGAAGGTACTGTTGGCTGTGGCACCACGCTAACACGGCGTCCATCGCCTCCACTAGAGGATCCACTACTGGAACACCGCCTTCCCTCAACAGAAGAGAGATTTTGTTTCTGTTTTTGCTTTTTAAAATAGCAGCTTTATTGAGATATAATTTACATACCATAAAATTCAGCCTTTTAAAGTGTAAAATTCCACGGTTTTTAGTGTCTTCACAAAGCTGTGCAGCCATCACCACCATTTAACAAGATCGTTTCATTGCCGCAGAAGCCCCGCACCCACCAGCACGCACTCAGCTTCCGGCCACTAGTTATCCACTTTCTGTTACTTCGGATGTGCTTCTTATGGACGTTTCATACAAATGGAATAGCACAAATATGTGGGTTTTTTGAGGGGTCTGGCTTCCTTCACTCAACATAATGTGTTCAAGGTTTATCATAACACAAATTAGTCTTCAATGCCTTCTTTTTTTTTTTTTTCTTCTTTTTTTTGTTCTTCAATGCCTTCTTATTGCTGTTGAATGTTCCAATGTAGGATACATTGTATTCTGTTCATACGTTCTTCAGTTGACAGACATTTGTGACTTTTCTGTTTTTCAACTATTGTGAATAAGGCTGCTTCGAACATGTCATGTATGAGTTTCAGTGAGGACGTGCATTTTCATTTGTCTGGAGTGTACACCTAGGAGCGGGACTGCTGGCTAATATGGTAGCCAAGTTTTACTTTTTGAGGAACTACCAAACTGTTTTCGAACACGCACCTTTTTTCCAATCCCATCAGCTGCGTTTGAGGGTCCCCATTTCTCCATATCCTCTCCAACACTCGCTCTTCTCTTTTTCATTTTAGTCATCTGAGTGGGTGTGAAGCAGTATTATCCCATTGTGGCTTTAATTTACATTTCCCTAATGATTAATGATGTTAAGCATCTTTCATGTGCTTTTTGGACATTTATATATCTTCTTTGGAGAAATATCTATGAAATCCTTGTCCATTTTACAGTTGGGTCAATTGTTTTTTTACCGTTGAGTTGCAAATGTATTCTGAATACAAGTCCCTTATCAAATAAATGACTTGTAAATATTTTTTCTTACTTTATGCATTATCTTTTCACGTCTTTGGTGGCATCCTTTGAAGCACAAAAGTTTCAAATTTTGATAATGTTCAATTTATCAAGCTTTTCTTTTGTCGCTTGTTCTTTTGGTGTCATATCTAAGAAACCACTGTCTAACCCAAGGTCATGACACCTTATGCTTATGTTTTCGTCAAAGAATTTTATTCGTTGTAGCTCATACATTTAGCTGAATTTTTATACTTTAAGTGAACTTTTATAATAGGGTGTGAAAAAAATGTGTTTCAGCTAATGGAATTCTTTCTTTTCGAAACCTTAAGAAGACCATTCTTTGCAGTGTACCTGGTCTGTCTTCGGATATTGAGTAAGCCGCAAATATCTTTTTTTTACATCAAGCCCAAGTTATTTAGTGTCTGGGAACTGTTTTCCTGGTATATTGACTGGAAAGGTAGCCTGTCTTTTAAGGTGACTTCTGTAGATTAATAATCACGTTCACCACGTGTTGGCTGTTCGAGAGAAAAATGTGGTCCCAGCTTATTTGTGGTGGAGTGATAGTGATTACCTATATGTTGATCGTATAGAACACATTGTTTTGAACTTTCAGTCATGGTAAGAGTACGTAATTTATTTAAATATATAGCTTTGCCTGAACTAAACTGAAAGTGATGACCCGGAAAATGAGTATCTTAGTAGCTCTTTACCTTGTAGGATCTTAGGAGGATATTTTTTGTTAATGACAACTCAAGTTTGTGGTTGTTGGTTAGGGGTTTAGCAGCACCACATTTACACTGGCGCTTCTGGAAATGTGCCTGTTCTCTAACTGGGTTACAGACGGACTCCGGAGGATAACGCATGGCGATATAATTAGCTGGTTAAGGCTTGCGGGTCTGGGCTTCCCCAGCCCCTTGGTGGTGAATATGAGCCACGTGTTCCCGTTAATTGCTCCCTGGTTACAGTCTGAAGCGCTAGAAGCTGACAGTTTGCTGTAGACAATTTTCATTTGGCAACTGAGTTTTCCCAAGTCAACAAAGCATAAGGTCACTCATTCTCCGAAGATGGGAAAAGAGACATTTTTAAAATACAATGTTTTGGGGGAGGCTGGGTAAAGATCAGGGACCAAATTAGCCTCTTTTCTAATTACTGTACTTGACTGACTCACATTCAGAGTGGCATGGGCGAGTTTTTCCACAGGGGTAAAAAACAGTGAGAAGAATGTATTTTTCTCCAACTAGGACTAAAATAAGTTTCCCAAACCTATGACAAGATTTCCATCATTATTATTTTGTGGTCCAGTATCTGTATTTCTGTTTTTACTTAAAAAACCATGTTGTCTTCTCTTACATAAGTAGGTATAAGTAGCTATTCAGAACAGAAGTACACACGCGATGCACGGTTCAGAAAACGGGACCCAGAAGTACAGTTTCGATGGGTTGTTGCTGAAGCCGGTTAGAGAGAACCAGTTACTGACGAACTGAACTAAGAATCAAAGTGGGATTATATCTAGAAAATTCTCAGTCCTCCTTTCAGTTATTCATCTGATTTAAAAAAAAGTTGGCTTGGGGCGCCTGGGTGGCTCAGTGGGTTAAGCCGCTGCCTTCAGCTCAGGTCATGATCTCAGAGTCCTGGGATCGAGCCCCGCATCGGGCTCTCTGCTGTCTAGGGGAGCCTGCTTCCTCCTCTCTCTCTGCCTGCCTCTCTGCCTGCTTGTGATCTCTCTGTCAAATAAATAAATAAATAAATTAAAAAAAAAAAAAAGTTGGCTTATGTGTGGGTTTGCCATAGAGCTATTGGAGCTTTGGTCTAACAGTCTTTCATTTGCCAGAAATGATTTGGCGTGTGACCAGAAAGGAACGAGGACAAAAAGAGTCTCCAGAACATCAGGTAGAGAGGATGAATGGAAACACAATAAGATACAAAGTAAAAATAGAAGCAGTTCGTGTGGGAAATGTCCTTTGACCCTGCTTTACAAAAACAAAGCAGCAGCCTTACACCCTCCAGATGTCTCTCGTCTGCGTTTTTTTCCTCGGACTCTACCTGCCATTCATTTTCCATGCTTCATTCTGCCAGAGAGACTGTGAAAGCCTTTCAAAAGCAGTTTTAGTCTTGACTTTGAGTAAGAAGGCTGCACAATACTAAATCTTCAACATTCGACTTATTCTAGTTTCACCTTCATGATGTTACTATGAAAAATTTTATGGCCATGAAAAAAAAAAAGCACCAGCTCTGTGTCCTCCTCCTCCTTCTTTTTTTAAACAGCTTGTCATCCATTAGCAATAGTTTCGTGTTGTTGTTTTTAAGTGTTACTCTGCCGGTGACTTAGAAGTCTCTGAAATAAAATGACTTTCTAAAACAGGCGGTCCCCACGCCAGAGTGAAAGCAGTAGTCTGCCTCTGGGGTGGGGGGACGTGCGGAAGTAGTTGCGAGTGAGTCGCCCTCGCTGAGAAACAAATTGTTTGAGCAGTAGACTTAATTAGCTTGTGTTTATGTCTTCCATCTCGGCAGGTGTGAAATCCCAGGGCATCTGCTGATACACCTGAGCGGGAGAGCACAGTTGCTTCTGGGAGAGCATGAAAAATGACTGAAGCGGTAAATAAGGCCATGCTGGTCCGGGGAGCTCCCCCCTGCTGCCTTCCAGGAAGGCTCTGAAGAGAGGGGAAATATAGGGCTGAGTGTCCTGTATTTCTTTCACTTTAAAAGAGCATTTAGCACTAATGGAAGTGCAGGCTGGGCTGACTTACCACGAGGACCCTCTCCATTAAAGGATGCAAGCCGCTTCCACATGATAAAGGGGAGTGTCAAGAGGGTGTGTATGGAAAGCTACATCAAACCGATCCCGTCCTCACTTCCAGGCTGGTCGAGAGAAATCCCAGTTTACACAACGAAGCACTTTAGGGGAAATGTTTCAAGAACTTTATGGTAGGTTTAGTTCTCCCGTAAACAGAATGAAACACTTCTGCCATTGGAAATCCTGTTCTAAAGGTGGGCTTGCCTTCATGAAGGATTCTTTCCTGAGATTTTTAAGTCTTTATTGTGATGTGTATTAAATATGGCAACGAAAGGCCTGGGGATAGATACTACACGGCGTAGACATAACTTCTTGTCTAGTTGTGTTTTCAAGCTTGGTTTCATTCACTAATGATTGGGTTTTGAAATTCACTTGGGTTTCCTACACATCAAGAAAATCCAATCTACTTATTAATCTTGCTGAGGAAATCAACCTCATTCAGTGTCAATGATGCAGTCACCTCGTAGGGAAATTGAGTCTCCCCAAATACTTATTTTCTGCCAGAAATCTTGCTACTAATTTATCATGTGGTTCTGGAGAGGAAAATATAGTTGACAGTTAGAACTTTGAAGATTCAGATGAATTCTAGGAGAAGGAAACAATGGAACATACTATAGCTGTCTTTTATCCAAGACTCTGATTAAAATGCAGGCAATATTGCATGTATATGTGACTACTCATTCATCAAGTATACAGTCAACAATTACTGAGCACTTTCTCTGTGACCAACAGCGTGCCGGGGGAGCTGGCAATGCAGGGGTGACTATGACCGCCATAACGGGTTACAGCTGAAGGAGATCTGATCTGGGACATTTATCAGTTCTGTCATTTTGGAATATGTTCCCTAAATGTGACCTCAGGAACGGATTTCATGAAGTTCCCTTCGATTGTACCCGGTAACGTAGCCTCCCGAAAATCAAGAGGTATGTTGTAGGTCGGCTTCCTCCAGAAGAAGACGCAGAGATGGAGTTAGAAGTGCAAAGTCTTACTGGGTAGTGATGTCTGTGAAAGCAGAAGGGAGGAAGACGGCTTGGACAGGAGAAGGCTTCAGTCTGCAGTGCGGATCTGAGAGAGGAGCTGCCAGCCCAACCCGGAGCTCGCGAGCTAGGGAGCACGGGCCATCTGTGGGGGGAGCCCTGCACCGGACAGGAACGGTGAGCCCTGCACTTCCTGAGCTGTGCCTCCGATTCTCCAGGGTACTGCAGGCTGTTTGCAATTTTCCTAGGAAACACAGTAACGTTTGGCAGACATGCCACAAACTATTGTTGTTTGGCCCAACTCGTTTGGCCCTAAGTGTTTAATGAAAGGAACTGGTCGGCAACTTCTTTGAAAAAGTACTGAGACACTGAGGGTGGCACGGAGTGAGAAAGTATGAGGGCTTCTGGACCTTGTCCCTGGGGCGCTCAAGAAGAATGTGACTGTGCCCCACTGCCTGGCTCTGTCCCCGGTGAGAGCTACCGCCTGAGCGAAGTGGGACCTCAGGCTGACAGCTGGGCGGTCCCTAGGTTAGCAGGGAGCTTGGGGTTCTCCACAGTAACCACAGCTAAACTCACTTCCCACAAATGAGACAGAGAGTCCCTTCTCGAAGGAGGGTCTGGGGCTGCCCCTCCGTGTCTGCCCAGGGCGGGTCTGGCTTCAGGCGCCACGGCACCCGCTCTCACCTGTGTTGGCCTCGTTTTCTGAGGATAGATGACCATTTTCATCGCTCAGAGAGGGTGAGTTTCGGCAGCCTGTCTGCCAACCAAACGACAAAGCCCCTCCCTCAGCCTCACCTAAAAAATTCCCGATTGACGCGGCTTGTGTCCCGTATCCCGTCCTGGACCAGCCGCTGTGACCTGCGAAGGCTTGGTTGGGCCTCATCCCGGGTCACATGTTCCTTCCCAGGCATTCCCACCCCTGGCTCTTTCCCACAAATCAGGTCTCTGTCCCATCTCACTTCTTTAGGTCCCACAGGTGGTCTCCGTTCGCCACCCGCTGTATGTTCTCCCTGCCCCTCACCGCTGCAGGGAGGGCATCGTCAGCTCGTGCCTGGGGGCTCACTGTCCACCTCTCCCAGCAGAGGACAAGCACCCCCGGGCAGCGAGCTGGCTACTGCAGAAGCCCTGGCGCTGCGATAACACACTCAGTGAAGGTTGGTTGCAAAAATGAGCGATGACCCATTTCTATGTCCAGGGAAACCAGGGTCCCAAACGACACTGAAGGAACGCACCAGAACTGCTCCCTACTGGGGCACGGGCTGTGAAAATCAGTTCCTCAAAGGAAATGGAGATTTTTAGGCAGAAAAAAGCAACCATCAGCTGGTTGTTTCTGCTTGGGGGCAATTTTGTGTTTTAGTGCAGCTGAGGGTGGACCTTGCCGGGGGAAGTGGCCCAGCACCTTCCCCACATGCCACCGTTCAGATGGGAACAGCTCCTTTGAGGTGAGCAGCCACGGTCTCTGTGGAATTCCTAGAGAGCCGCTACTGGCAATTCCAGACAATTTTATGGAGAACGAGGAGCTGTTACCCAGTTCTAATATCTGTGACCCCCAGAGCCCTCTCGTGCTTTGACAGCTCATTTCCATCTCACAAATATGTTATATGGGTCTTAGTGTGACTATTAAGTCACTAGGCCCAGGCTTGTGAATAAGCTTTTATGCGTTAAGCCTCTTGCGTCTCACTCGTGAACTGCTTCTTATCCAGATGTTAAAAAGCAATTTCAGTAGCACTTAATTTAATTGGTTTGTGACCAGACGAGGACCCTGGGCCCCACTCACAGAGCCTGGGCAGTGCGCCTTGGCGATTCTAGAAAACACATGCCTTTCATGTTCAGTCACCTCCCGGAGTCACCCCTGACTTGTGAGCCGGAAGATGGCAGATTCCCTGCACGTTAAACAAGATTTGTGGAACTTAATCTTTCAAAGAACTGAAAGAAATGATTAGACAACGAAGCAGTTGAGCTCTATTTGGAAACTGGGCCCAATTTCTCATGTAGCCTGCCTGGTCTCGTATTCTCTTCTCTTCCGACAGAGCCGCATTTGTTCACCCTCACATATGCACCCTGTTCCCAGGCTTCCATATTTGTCAAAATGTCACTCTTAGAAAGCCCACAGGCATGTTTACTCTCTCATCAACCTGCCCAGAGCTGACTCTATCCTTCCTTCGGGGAACCGGGATGAGATAAAAAGAGCTCCGTGTCTACACCACGTCAACCTGGCCGTCAACTCCGCCTACCGTCCCAGAAGGCTCACCTCCTCCTTGATCTCATCTCCTCACCGGTGAAAGGAGGAGGGCGAAGGTTTTTTACGTTTCTGTTTGTCTCTGAACTCCAGGACTCTGCCCACGGAGCACTTTCGGCTCCAAAGTGCCTCCTCCTGCCATCGCCTGGGGTGGGGGCCTTTCTCCAAGCTCTTCACTTCATCAGGCTCGGGTCTCCGTCCCCAGCTCTGGGCTCCGATGACAGTTTTTTGGGCAGCTGCTGAGGCAACTGTAGCCTCCCCTCAAAGGCAAAGAAATTTGCTTCTCTGTCCCTTGTGGGAATGTCTCATCATCCCCAAAGGAAATGCCCGTGATAAATGCAAAGCAGCACGAGGGCCCCTGGCTCCACTGGTGACACCAGACTCTGTTTTCTGTTGACTCTGGCCAGTGATCCTCATGCTGCCTGTGGAAAAAAAGAGCTATTTTTATCTGAGATGATGGACAGTAAATCACATGCCTGGTTTGCAGCAGCTCAGGGCCGAGAGGAGCCCCGCCACTTAATAGGAAATACTGACCTAAGGTCTACGGGCCGATTTTCTGAGCGTGAATAACCTGTACCGTAGATGGGCAGGGCAGAGTTTGCGACTTCGGTTTGCTTTCACTTGAACGGGAGGCTAATTACCATAAGAATTAATTTTATGTGGCTATCATCCAGTCCAGAGTTTCTGTGCTATAAAAGAATTATAGTAATTAGTGCATCTCGCCAGCACAACAATACAAATACCCAGTGACGTTTGTGATTCCAGCAGTGTCTTTGCTACCTGGGCAATTCTCCTTCTGAGTATCTGTTTCTCAAGAACATGGTTTTTAATAGCTTTGACTTGACATTTATATCTTGAGTAAAACTGAAATGGGCAGCTAAAGACTAATTATGCTAAATATTCCAACAGGCGTAATTACCAGGGCTTTGACAGGGGGCACCAAAAGCAAAGCCTCAGTGTGCCTTTTTCTTTTCCTTTTTTTCCCTCCTGTTCTTCTTTCAAATGTTTTAAATTTATCTATTTGGTTTTTTTTATTTTTTTAAATTTTATTTTATTTTTTCAGTGTTCCAAGATTCAGTGTTATGCACCACACCCAGTGTTCCATGCAATACGTGCCCTCCTTAATACCCACCACCAGGCCCACCCAACCCCCACCCTCTCCCCTCCAAAACCCTCAGTTTGTTTCTCAGAGTCCACAGTCTCTCATGGTTTGTCTCCCCCTCTGATTTCCCCCAATTCACTTCTCCTCCCCATCTCCCCATGTCCTCTGTGTTATTCCTTATGCTCCACAAGTCAGTGGAACCATATGATAATTGACTCTCTCTGCTTGACTTATTTCACTCAGCATAATCTCCTCCAGTCCCGTCCATGTTGATACAAAAGTTGGGTATTCGTCCTTTCTGATGGAGACATCATACTCCATAGTGTATATGGACCACATCTTCCTTATCCATTCATCTGTTTAAGGGCATCTTGGTTGTTTCCACATAAATTTTTTTAAAGATTTTATTTATTTATTTGACAGAGAGCGAGAGAGATCACAAGTAGGCAGAGAGGCAGGCAGAGAGAGAAGAGGGAAACAGACTCCCTGCTGAGCAGAGAGCCCGAATCGGGGCTCGATCCCAGGACCCTGAGATCATGACGTGAACTGAAGGCAGAGGCTTTAACCCACTGAGCCACCCAGGCGCCCCTACATAAATTTTTTAAAAATATTTTTTATCTCCCAGCTTTTTATTTTAGACTTATTTAATGGAAGCTGATGGCCCTATCCTAATGATTTTTTTTGCATAATCTATACGCAATAGCATAACAGCCTTTTTATTTTAGCACCATTTCAAGTTTGAGTTTCTGTTCTGTTAGATTCTTTCTATTTAGAGAATAATGGGTTCAGAGAACAAGCACAATCTTGGCTTGAGCTCTAGCCTTGGGAGTTTTCTGAGCCAGACCCCCCGGCTTGCTTTAAGGGCCAGTATGCCCTGTGCAGTAGGTGCCTCGCCTGGTGGTAGACTCTGCTGTGGAGGGGAGGGCGGGTCCTCGAGGATTTGGTTTCTATTAAGTCAACAGCTAAACTGAGAAACGAGCTTTTCACTAGAAAATGTTAATTATAATGAAAAATTCCCAGCCATATACACAGGAGAAAAACCGAGAGAGAAGCACCGCGCCGTGATTTCCCGTGGATGACGGTTGGCAGCATTTCACTGCACAAGTCAAGGACCTTATAGGCAAGATTATCTAGAAAATCCCTTGTTCAGAAACCAAAATCCTTTAAGTCTCCAGTATTTAAATGCAGCTGTGTTCCTGATTAGATGTCAGGACTAGAGCACACTGAATTGTCCCGTTGAGTGATTAACTCAATGGACCAATTTTGCTTTTAGATACTTCCACGGAGGAAAAATTTGCATATGAATTTGGAAATGACTGTCATCTTTCTGGGTTATGCAGGAACTGGGGTGGGGCACACTTGCGGGGGCCACCACAACCCTCATCCCCCGATTGTCTTCTCTCTGACTTCATCTCTCAGTGAATCATTTTTATCACCAGGAGTCTGGCAGGGACACCGGGATGCTGCTCGGACCAGAGCTTACGGAGCTTTCAGTGCCTTGCGGATCGGTATTCCCGCTCCATCTGTGACGCAGGGCTCAGCTCCCAAACAGGGTTTGCGGCTCTGTGCCGGCCGTGCAGCACGACCTCTGGCCCGATGCGAGGGCTCCCTAGGGCAAATACATACCTGGACTTGTTTTGGTTTTGTGCTTATAATTTACCACATATGTCATAAATTTGGGGTATAACCTTAACATTCCCTACCGTAGACAGAACTTCCGTTGAGTATCCACTCAAACTCTCCTTCCTTCTGGGGTCCCCAAGCAGGTGGACAGGGCCTCCCCTGCCATCCCTCAGCACTGCGGGGTAGTGGAAGGCCGAGGCAGGTGTGACGTGTTTTCCGCGTCGTAGTCAACAGGGGCATTCGGTCGCTGCCCCCAGAACAGGCCTCGGTGGCTCTGGAGACTCAATGTAATCATGAGCCACACACTGCTAAGGGGCCTGGACAGCAGCTTTGGTCTTAACCCTTGTAGTAGGGTCTGGGATGAGGGGCAACAGGAGACCTGCACACTATAGGTCTACATGTTTTCAAGTTATTACTCACCTTTACAAATTCATGAGTACAGTGTGTCAGAGCTTTCTACCTCGACAAATGCGGTTTCCTAAAGATGTGGATGGCCAGGAGCGAGTCTAGACCCTCCTTTTCTTCAGGCCTGAAGAGCCCTGCGCTGGGGTCAGGGTTCCACATGCCCCTACAAGTTCCCACTCTGAGAGGCCAGCCCAGGAAAGGCGTACATGCTGCTGGGAGTAGGCTCAGCGCTATTCAAGCAGGGAATTCCAGGGACCTGGGGTGCTCACCGAGTGATCTAGGAGGGGCCTGGGCTCCAGTGTGCCCCAGGGGGAAGGCCGGGGTGGGCCTCTCTTAAGTGCCAGCTCCAAGGCAAGGCCCACTGGCCTGCGTCTACGGCAACATCAGTGGGTGCACATGCGTGAAGAAAGCACAGGAAAGTCTGGGCTAGGTCACAGTACAGACAGTGTCCTTAGTCACATTTGGTAAGATTCGAGCCATTTTTGGTGAGAGGAAAATGAAATTCCGTGCAATAATAGTACTCAAAGCGATGCTGCTTATACAGAGCTCTATTGGGTTGTACATTAGCTATGTGTCCCCAGTTCTCATTGCTTGTGTGGGTTCAATAACTTACACTTCATTTTACCTCCTTAAAACAAATGCTTGGGTCCGAGTGTTCTCGAGTTCATGACGACACTGCACATTCTGTCACCCGGAATGGGCAGACCAGTCTTCTTTTAGAGATTTCGAGGGTTTAATCCTACTTGGGTATGCTCCACTCGCTCATAATTCTATCATGGGTGTGGAGGAGGGAGAGGGCATGGAAAAATGTGACCAAAAGAATCCCATTAAACACATACTAGGTCTATGCCAGGTTCTGGGCATGCAATCTGCTTTTATGCCCTCCATATACCAAAGAGATGAGACACTCTTGTATCCATCCTATTACAAAGACTTGGAACAATGCCACAGAGTTCACGTCTCCTGTTCTCTATTATGACACTTAAACATGATTGTATTTTTTGTTTACAATTTTCCCCTGTGGATTCCTTGCACGGACAGTCCAGGTTTCCGCCTGGTACCTTGTAGGTCCTCCATAAACACTCGGTTCTCAGGTATTTAATATGAGTAATGCCAGTACTTTGAAATCCCAAAAGGTAACGTGGCATGAAGACCAAAGGAAGAGTTTCTAGAAACTGAGGTATCCTATGAAATAGACAAACAGGACTTGGGCCCGTCAACAATGTCATCTCCAGTCTCTGGAGTAGTTCTGCAAGTTGGGCTTGAACAAGATAGGATCACCAGCACTGTGTTCCCAATACGCAGCTGAGCTGTCCATGGGCAGAGCTGCTGGGCACAGATCTACGTGGGTCTATTGAGCAGAAGCGCACATGACAGCCCACTCCGTGCTGAATGGCAAACAAAAATGAGGTGGCGGCGAGGGGTCTGGGCAGAAGTGATGTCTTAAGTTGACCTCGTAAGACACAACAATGGGTTGAGGCTCTGAACTAAAGCGTGGGTCTCAGCAGTGAGATATCCTTTTTCAGCAAAGGCATGAGGTACGGTGGGTCAACTCCTGGCCTACCTGGAGCGAGAGTAGTTACCTCAAATGGCGCCATTTTGCCTAGAAAGGAAAAGGATGCCCTTGCATTTCCCAGCCGTGGGTGTAGAGGACAGCCTTGTTTTCTGTAGGAGGGAGACTTTGATGAAAACTGACTTTTTAGAGAGATAGCTGACCAGTAAATAGATGTGGGTCTGTGGTCCAACGGGCTTCCTAACATTACCTCACAATAGTTACACTCCATTTTTGCCAGCAGGCCACAGGCTCATGAACAGCCACATAGAAGACAGTGGAGGACGGGCTGCTGCCCGTAGGCTGACCCACTGTGCTGGACATGGTCAGTTCCTCCCCCCAAGATAACACAGCATGCATCCCATCTGGCATTTCTTGGGAGCAGTAAAGGCTTGGCTTTGCTGGGGAATAGAAGTTCTGTCCCCTCTGGAATTTTTTTTAATTTAAATTCAATTAGCCAACATATACCATGTCATTAGTTTCTGATGTAGTGTTCAATGATTCCTGAGTTGCATATAACACCCAGTGCTCATCACGTCACGTGCCTTCCTGAATGCCCATCGCCGGGTTCTCTCATCCCCCCAAATTCCAGCAGTGATCTCTAAGTTATGTATCTTAAGAAGATTTGAGGGGCGCCTGGGTGGCTCAGTGGGTTAAAGCCTCTGCCTTCCGCTCAGGTCACGATCCCAGGGTCCTGGGATCGAGCCCCGCATTGGGCTCTCTGCTCAGCAGGGAGCCTGCTTCCCCCCTCTGTCTGCCTCTCTGCCTACTTGTGATCTGTCAAATAAATAAATAAAATATTAAAAAAAAAAGGTTTGAATGTGGTGAGTTAACTAATGGCTCTAAGAAGTATATGTAGCTCAGTCTGTCTGCTTCTGTCCTGCAACAGTAAACAGAACATTACAAAAGTGACCGTCTCTAAGGGGTTGTGCTCCTTATTCATGTGATCTGGGTCCCCTTCTTCAGGGCGCTCTTCTTCTCTCGGCTTCCCTCCGGGGCTGGATGCCGTGTCCGCAGCAACTGGAGCTTCCACTTGCTTCCAGCGGCCGTGGCATGGACCACGGGTGGACTAGCGAGAAGTGACCGAGAGCAAGACCATAGAGACTCGTCACAGCGGTTTGAAGCAGGAAGGTAAATCCCGCAGACTGTCCTCCACTGGCACGGAACAGCAAACTTCCCTTTGCCCGTGTCAGCCGATCGCCGCTGGCTGGTCACGGAGCTGCGGTGGCCCGGAGTTCCTTCCTGTGCGGTCGCGACCCCCGACGCCCCGGGAGCAGCACGACCGAGGAAGCGTCTCTTCATGGCATTTACTTTCTGAGAACGAAGCCCTCCCGAGTGCTCCCCGCGGCTCTTTGGCAGCGCGGCTGACATCGTCCGTCCGTGCGTCCGTCCGCCGGTCCCGCCGTGGGCCGAGGAGCTGCCGCGCTGCGAAGCGGGCGGCGTGGAAGGTGCGAAGCCACGATGAAGTATCGGCACCGCGTCGTGAGGAGCAGGACGCGCGTTTCTCCCTGATTTCCTGTTGCCGGAGAAAAGCGTGAGAGGGAATTTTCCTTCCCGAGCTGATACAGAGACCTGCCCCGGTCGTGCTCCGGGCCACGGGGGTCTCGGAACACGGAAACCCGCCGCCCCCCAGGGCAGCACCGGCCGCGGGGGGCTGCAGGCGCCGCTTCTGCGGGCAACCTGGCTGGAGGCCCGAGGCGCGGGCGGGGGCTCCCCGGGTGGCGTCAGAGGCGCGGGCGGGGGGCTCCCCGGGTGGCGTCAGAGGCCCGGGCGGGGGGCTCCCCGGGTGGCGTCAGAGGCGCGGGCGGGGGGCTCCGGTGGCGTCAGAGGCGCGGGCGGGGGGCTCCCCGGGTGGCGTCAGAGGCGCGCGCCCGTCCCTCGGTCCCACGTGCCGCGCTCTCGCCCGCGTGCGGATGACAGTCTGGGAGGGAAGTCGCTCTCCGCAGAGTCTACACTGTGGGTTGGGCTTCGGCCCCTGCGGGGATTTCATCGGGTCTGCGGAGGGACCGGAGCTCGCTCCGCCGGGGCCACGGGCTCGTCCTCCTGTGCCTGCGCCCGCCGCCCGCGGGGCCGCGCTCCGCCCGCAGACCCGGCGCCCGCGGCTCCCAGGGCTTCCGTCACCATGTCCCCAGCCGGCGACGCGCTGCGGGACCCTGTGCGCGACCGTCAGCCTGCGCTGGGGTCGATTTCTTCCCTGTACCGGACCCGCGTCCTGCCGGTTCACGGGGCCTTGTGGGACTTTGGCACTTGGCAAACCAAGGTCGTTCTCGGCTAAAAGAGCAACAACGGCCGCTCTCATTCTAAGAGAAATGGTGTGATAAGCCGCCGAGGAATTCGTTTCCTCACCAGCTGGCTAGCTGGTGCCAACCTGGCACACGCGTCACGAAAGGCCTCAGGAAACAGGCCCTGTGGCCTCAGGGGGTGGCCTCGGTGGCCGTGGGAGGTGGGCCCGGCGCAGGCTTGTGACCCTCCTCGCCAGCTGGTTGCTGCTGGACGCCGGCCCGCAGCCGACTGGGGACCTGGGGCCGCGCCTCTCGGGGCCGCCGGGACGAGCCCTGGAGCTGTGGCTGCTCTCCTCACTCTTGACTTCACCCCTCGAGCAACGCTCCTTTCTCTCCCCGCAGCAGGCCAGACCCTCCCTTGCGGCTCCGTTGTTTCCCTCCGACTTTTTGGAGGACTGAGCCAAGTTCTAATACTTTAATCTGTTTTTAAGCAGCTTAAGAAGAAGCCGGTAACCTTTTCCTTTCTTCGTCCTGCTCAGGGTCACCAAGCTTGCCGGACCGGAGTGTCCTTTCATTTCCTTTCTGCCCTGTCAGTACTCCTCCGGGTGTGGGCCCGGGACCCCAGGCATCCGTATAACTTGGGAGTTTGTTACCGATGCAGACCCTCAGGCCACCCCCCAACCAGCGGACCAGAGACTCCTGCCCGGGCCCAGCCATCCGGGTTTGAAGGAGCCTCCAGGGGACTTGGAAGCTCACTCACTTCTGAGAACCAGACTCCGCGTTTTGGGGTCAGAACTTGTCTCTCACTACTTCTCTGTGATGAGTCCTGGGAAGCTCTGGCAGTGACAGACGTAACGTCAAGGACCATCGTATCTGCCGAAAGCACCCATCGTTCCTCTCAATCCTGTCTCACTTCTCACTGGCCTGAGGTGGAAATCCCAACTGGTAGGGCTTCCCACTGGGCTACCAGCCAAGCCCACCTGGACTCTGCTTATTTCTGTCCTTTTTGTCTTCCCTCAGCAGCCTGCCCGCTTGTGTTCCCCCGAGTCCCCTCGCTCAGTAACTTGGTCATCTCAGAACAGATCAAATGATGCTTCAAGTCTGCCACGATGACTTTTCTGGACTTTCCAGATTACATCTGTGCAGATTTTCTCCATGCATTTGGACAAGTCTTTTGCCCGTGGGGAACTGTTCCTGTCAGCCCCGGAAAAGTGGTTCTCTTCCTCTGCTAGGAGGAAGCCCTTTTTCCTAGGCCCTCTCTGAGAACGGTGGGACCTGGCGGCATCTTCCTCAGCCTTCATTATCTGTCTAGTCTGGCCTCCAATCTCTCATTTCCCCCTTTATGTGGTTTATACGAGTCCAAGATCGCAACCTCATGCAAAGGAAACCCTATTTTCCCCAGCTGCCAGTTTTCCTTCCCTTGGTTTTTCCTTTCCTCCAGGACACCTGCCCTGACAGGGAGTCCAACTCATGCTTTTTCTCCCAATATTCAGTTTTAGAAAAGTTCAACCCCCTAGAAAAGTGGACAGAATACTACAACAAAAGCTTTTATACTCTTCCTCCAGACTCACAAATTGCTGGGATTTTGCCACATTTGCTTTATCTTCTCTGTCTCTGTCTCTCCAGACACACACACACACACACTTTTTTTCCCTGAACCTTTTGAAAGTAGGTTATAGACACCAGGACACCTCACCCTTGAATATTTCAGCTTGTGTTTTCTAATGGGAACACTCTCTTACATACTACATAGTATGTAATATATGTGATTATTTTATATGTTGTATATATTTTAACTAATATATGGTCTCTGGTCACATTACTTCAAACGTCCCCATAGTTGTATCTTATCACGTCTCTCTGGTCTCATTTAATCTGGAATAGTCCTTGTACCTTATTTTTAAAAAATTGTAAAATTTCGTCTTCCATGCGATGGAAGGCCAGTTGTTTTGTCTGGAATTTGTCTGTTTTCTCATGATTAATTCCAGGCGAGAGGCTTTTTGGCCAGAATACTATGTAAATACTGGTAAGATCTGGTGAAATTCAGGTTATACAAGGGTAGGAATCCGTACTATCATCCCAGAGTCACAGAGCAGAAAGGGGCCGCGCAGTCTCTTCATGCTACAAATGAATACACCACAGCACAAAGAAGTCGGCAAGCCCGGCCCGCGACACAGCTGGTGGCAGCGAGCTGTTGCTGGTGCACCATTGATTAAACCCTCCTAAAATGTTAGCGTTCACTTCCTTCAACTTTTCAGTTGTGTGCGCAGTGAGTGTGAGATTAATACCGGAGATATGGGGCAGCTGACATGCTCACACAGATGCCTGAGTGTGTTGTTGCAAAGCTTCCTCTTTTCCCTGCTTTGAAGTCTAGCAAATTCCCCTCGTGACCTCCCCGAGAGATACTCAAGAAGCAACGAAAGCCTGTTTCAACAGGAAAGGTAAGTTTTACGTAAGGAGCGGCTTCCTACCAAGCTCCACTGCTTCTAGGTTAAGAGAAGCAGCCGCCCAATGCTTCCGAGCTATTTGTGCCGATTTAAAAGGCAGGTGTCTTTCCATTGACCTGTTTTCAGTGCTATAATCCCATTACCTTGGCACAATCCTCTGGAGCTTTGCTTTGTTTGGGGATTTTAAATTCCTTTATTTGCAACAGATGAAAAGCTATCTGGCACACGGGCCGCATTTGGATGCAACTTTTCTGTGGGTCTTTCGGCCTTCCTGAACGCACACGTCCGCGTACCTCCTGGGTAACTGCTGCTGGTCTGCCCACTGCCCCCGGTTTTAACTAGCAGCCCTACTTGCAAACCTTCCAGCCCTTCCTGCTAAGAGACTAACTAGTGACTCTGTGGATGAGTAGAAAACGCCGCTCTCTGCGAGCTGCACAAGGTTGCCTCACTCCACCGAGTGGGCCCTCTCTGACGAGCAGTCCCTTCGGTCCCCGTTTGGGTGGAACTGTGCTGGTGTGGCGGCTTGCGGCGTCGCGGGGGGCGGGGGGGCGGTGAGCGGCCTTCCCAGCTCTTCTCCATCACCACCTGACACCGGGCACGGCGGGACAGTACCCATGCTGAGAACCGGGACGAGGAACCTGATGGGCTCAGAGCAGAGGTTGGCAAACCACGGTCCATGGACTGAATCTGGCTGCCTCCTGTCTTTGTCCCGTCTACCCTAACGATGGTTTTTACAGTTTTAAATGGTTGGGGAAAAAAATCAAAGAAAGAGTAATATTTCTTGACATGTGAAAATTATATATGATTCAGATGTTGCTGTCCATGAAAAAAGGATTATTGAAACACACCTGGGGTGCCTGTGTGGCCCAGTTGGTTAAGCATCTGTCTTCAGCTTGGGTCGTGATCTTGGGGTCCTGGGATCAAGTCCTGTATCACAGCAAGATCCCTCATCGGTGGGGGGTCTGCCTCTCCCTCCCTCTCTCTCTTTCTCTCCCTCTCTATCTCTGTCAAATAAATAAAATAAAATAAAAAACACCCCCATGGTTATTTATTTATGTATTGTCTATGGCTGCCTTTGCATTACCAACCCAGAGCTGAGCAGTGGCAAGGGCTCACATCCGGCTCACAGAGCCTACACCAGAGACCACTCATTCATCAGATGCCCATATTAGACTTTTTTTTTTTTTTTTTAAAAACATTCCAGGCACTCTGCTAGGTATCGGAGGTTGAGACACATGAAAAAACATAGTCTCTCTTCTTGGGGTGCTCAATCAGGCGAAACCAGGTAAAGCAGAAAAATTGCACAATGAGAGCAGTGCTGTAGCAGAGATGTATTTAACAAATGCCCCAGGAACAGAGTAGGTAGCCTTTCCTGGGGGTGAGGGTAATGGGACAGTCTTAATAGGCAAACAGCTGACATTTAGCTGTGGGGGGCGAGGTGGTGAGATGCCCAATATTCCTATCATCTCACACAACCATGATGGCAAACTCTGTGGTATTTCTCACCAGCCTTCTTTCTTAGGCTTGTTTCGTTTGGTTGCATTCGTAGTACAAAGAGAATTTTGTCTTCTCCTTAGTTGTCCCCTGCTGTGAGTGGCAGGCGGTATAGGGTTGGGTTGAGAGCCAGTGTTGGCGTTGAGCTGCCTGGGGAGTCACTTCGGTAAACTTCAGTTTCCCCGTCTGTGAGATGAGGGTACAGTGAGAACCGGAGAGGACTGTTGGCCGTGTTCAGTGAGAGAGAGCCCTGGCTACACTTAGCAGGGAGCTGAGGGGTAGCAGCGCTCAGTCGAGGCCAGCACGTCCAGCCCTTCACGGTTGCAGCCCATCGCCTGACTGTTCAACTCTGTGCAGACATCTTCCAGGTAGCTGGGAAGTGGGTAGAAGTGAAAGACCAGGAATGGAGGGTAAGTCTGGGTAAAGGCGACATTAGGAAACAAAGACAGCAGGTACAAGAGCACTGAAGCATCAAATCACATGGTATCCAACACGTTTAGTAGATTTAATGGATTTAGTTATATTTTACTACTTTATTATGGAAAATTTGAGTGAGATTATATAGATGGCGACCACACGGTAGAACCAGGATTAAGAGCAGTTGACAAAGGCTCAGAGCTCGTGATGTAACTTGCTCGGTAAATGTTCTCTTAATGAAAACATGGAATGGTGTTTAGGTAACGGAAAGAGTTTGGCACAATGAGAGCATGGGAGAAGGGCAGGGAATGGTGCTGGGTTATTGGGTTTGACCCTGTTGTTGGTAAATTTGTGCCTTGTTATGAAGGTTCTCCGTAAGTCAAAGGATTTTATTTTATTTTATTTTATCAAGAGAATTAAAAAGTATTACAGAAAACAGAAGGGGAAAATCCTAGAATTAAGGAGAACCAGATAGAAAGTTACAGGAATAGCCCAAGTGAGGAAGACAAAGTGCAGAAAGTAGAAGTAGGGACAGAAAGGATGGGTTTGAAAGCTACTTCTGCCATTATAGGATTGAGTGTGATGAGCCATGGAGAGGTTTCCAGATTGAGAAGCTGATGATACAAGAAGACATTGGACATTGACAATCATAATACACAAATGTACCACAGAAATGCACTGCGTACCTTAAAGTTACACAGGGTTACGTGTCAAATTTATTCAATTAAAAAAAAAAGACGGAATTGGTTATACCAGTCAAACTCATGTGATTGGTTTGGTTGAGTTTGCAATGCTGTGGGAGTGGACTGAGGTGGACCCATAGTCTGGGCCTCGGGGAAGGTTGAGCCATGATGTGGAGCCAAGAGCCATCAACACATGGACAGGAGTGGACACTACAGGAGTGGAGGGATGGCCTGAGAGAGGATGGACTGAGATCAGAAGAGACATAGGACAGAAGCTGGTGAGCTTCCACATTTAAGGTTCGTGTGAAGAGATGGGAACTAGTGAAGAAGAGAGACTATCCATTGAGAGAGGAAGATGAGTGGGAACTGAGGAGGTTCAAACAGCCAAGGGAAGGTTTCCAGAGGAAAGGAGGGATCATCAGGATGCAGAGCAGGAGTTAAACCAGGTGGGGTGGAGAAGGAAACGCGCCTTTTCAGTTCTTTGGGAACCATTACGGACAGCTGTTTCACCAGAGTATCAAGGGCAGGGTTTGGTTTGTGGTGTGTCAGTGAGGAAATAGGTAAGAAAAAAACAAATTGCCATCCACTTTCCTTGATTGTAGCACGGACACATACTCGTCAACTGTGAGCTTGGATTTAAATAGCAAGAACCAGAAGTTTAAAAAAGCCTTCACTACAGCATGGTCCTTGCCTGTTTGCTTATCCAGCGCCCCAGGTTATAGAAAATTCCCCAGAGAGAAAGACACAGGCCTTCGAAGTAGAAGGAGGCATATTATCCTATCATGGAAAGTTCTAGGCCAAGCCACTTTCGACATGAACACTATAAAGGGTATCTCATTGCCAACTAGTAGAGGTTACGCCGCCAATGCAAAATAAGAAGAAACGAATGTTGGGCTGGTCCATGTGTAATATAGAGTTCTACATCTTTTTGGCCGTACATAAGGCACCACACAAGCTAGATACGTTCACACTAGAATATCCCAGAGGCATTTTTTTTTTTTATTGGTTGAAACAGTAAGAAATAAAGACTGAGATAAATTTAATATTTAACTCTAAATCTTTAGATTCCATCATTAGGCTGACTTGCCCGCAGCCATATTGCTGTAAATTAAACAGCTAAATCTGGTGTGTTGCCAAAGCGCACAGCCAGAGAAATATTAACAGTTCTCTCCTTGTTCTTGTGCCCGATCAAGTTAAAAATGGAAAAGTAATCTGTTCGCCAGCTAGAGAGGTGATTAGAAAGAATGGTTTAAAAAAAACCAAACAAACTGTCATTTCACAGTGTATACAAATATCGAATCATTATGTTATACACCTGAAACTAATATAATGTTCTATGTCGATTACACTTCAATAGAAACAAGCTGTCAACTTATTTTGGCAGCTGGAAATAGAATCCTGGCTCTGTCTTCAGCTCTACGCTGGTCTTTGTAGAAAGCAGCTAATGGGGTTTAATGTGGAGACTGCTTTTCTTTTTTTTTTAAATTTTTTATTAATATATAATGTATTATTAGCCCCAGGGGTTCAGGCCTGTGAATTGCCAGGTTTACACACTTCACAGCACTCACCATAGCACATACCTTCCCCAAAGTCCATAACCCCACCCCCCCCAATCCCCCTACCCCCATCAACCCTCAGTTTGTTTTGTGACATTAAGAGTCTCTTATGGTTTGTCTCCCTCCTGATCCCATCTTGTTTCATTTATTCTTTTCCTACCCCCCAAAAAACCCCCATATTGCATCTCTACTTCCTCATATCAGGGAGATCATATGATAGTTGTCTTTCTCTGATTGACTTATTTTGCTAAGCATAATACCCTATGGTTCCATCCACGTCATCGCAAAGGGCAAGATTTAGGGTTTTTGATGGTTGCATAGTATTCCATTGTGTGTGTGTGTGTGTGTGTGTGTGTGTGTGTGTATGTATACACCACATCTCCTTTATCCATTCGTCTGTTGATGCACATCCAGATTCTTTCCATAGTTTGGCTATTGTGGACATTGCTGCTATGAACATTCGGGTGCACGTGCCCCTTCGGATCACTACGTTTGTATCTTTGGGGTAAATACCCAGTAGCGCGATTCCTAAGTTGTAGGGTAGTTCTATTTTCAACTTTTTGAGGAAGCTTCATGCTGTTTTCCTGAGTGGCTGCACCAGGTACATTCCCACCAACAGTGTAGGAGGTTTCCCCTTTCTCCTCATCCTCGCCAGCATCTGTCGTTTCCTGACTTGTTAATTTTAGCCATTCTGACTGGTGTGAGGTGGTATCTCACTGAGGTTTTGATTTGTATTTCCCTGATGCCAAGTGATGTAGAACACTTTTTCAAATGTGTCTGTTGGCCATCTAGATGTTTTCTTTGCAGAAATGTCTGTTCACGTCCTCTGCCCATTTCTTCTTTTTTTTTTTTTTAATTTCCTCGACAGACAGAGATCACAAGTAGGCAGAGAGGCAGGCAGAGAGAGAAGGGGAAGCAGGCTCCCTGCTGAGCAGAGAGCCTAATGTGGGGCTCGGTCCCAGGACCCTGGGATCATGACGTGGGCTGAAGGCAGAAGCTTTAACCCACTGAGCCACCCAGGTGCCCCGCCCCATTTCTTGATTGGATTATTTGTTCTTTGGGTGTTGAGTTTGCTAAGTTCTTTATAGATTTTGGATACTAGCCCTTTATCTGATATGTCATTTGCAAATATCTTCTCCCATTCTGTCAGTTGTCTTTGGTTTTGTTCACTGTTTCCTTTGCTGTGCATAAGCTTGTGATCTTGATGAAGTCCCAATAGTTCATTTTTGCCCTCACTTCCCTTGCCTTTGGCGATGTTCCTAGGAAGCAGTTGCTGTGGCTGAGGTTGAAGAGGTTGCTGCCTGTGTTCTCCTCAAGGATTTTGATGGATTCCTGTCTCACATTGAGGTCCTTTATCCATTTTGAATCTATTTTCATGTGTGGTGTAAGGAAATGGTCCAGTTTCATTTTTCTGCATGTGGCTGTCCAATTTTCCCAACACCATTTGTTGAAAAGACTGTCTTTTTTTCCACTGGACATTCTTTCCTGCTTTGTCGAATATGAGTTGACCATAGAGTTGAGGGTCTATTTCTGGGCTCTCTATTCTGTTCCATTGATCTATGTGTCCGTTTTTGTGCCAGTACCACACTGTCTTGATGATGACAGCTTTGTAATAGAACTTGAAGTCTGGAATTGTGATGTTACCAACTTTGGCTTTCTTTTTCAACATTCCTCTGGCTATTTGAGGTCTTTTCTGGTTCCATATAAATTTTAGGATTATTTGTTCAATTTCTTTGAAAAAAAATTGATGGTATTTTGATAGGGATTGCATTAAACGTGTAGATTGCTTTAGGTAGCATAGACATTTCACAATATTTGTTGTTCCTATCCATAAGCATGGAACGTTTTTCCATTTCTTTGTGTCTTTCTCAATTTCTTTCATGAGTACTTTATAGTTTTCTGAGTACAGATTCTTTGCCTCTTTGGTTAGGCTTATTCCTAAGTATGGTTTTGGGTGCGATTGTAAATGGGATGGAGACGGCTTCTCTTGATGGGGGTCGTCACGGAGGAGTTTCAGAGATGGTTTCTCCAATCCAGTTATCACTGCCCCAGGATGGGGGGGAGAAAATGACTCTAGACTGTGGAAGTGATGAAGATAGAGTAATCCCTTTTCGTGGAATGCTGCAGGAGAGATGCTGAAGCCAGATTTCCCCGAGAGAGGAGTAACCGCCAGAGCAGAGGGAGCTCTCTTTCAGGTGTATGACCCGCCCAAATCTGGTTTTAGGTGGAGACAAGGTTTGGTCCTCTCTCCATGTTTGACTCATCTCATTGATCTTACAGATCAAGGATGGACAGTTAGCGGTCATATTGTCCTTCTACCACACCAGTGACAGGAAACAGCATTCTCATTGAACTGGTGTTTGTGGAAAAGTACAAACTGTTTATAACCAAAGAAACATAGAGAAAGGTCACACGTTGGCTTTACTTCTGCCTTCCCGCGTCTGTCAGGATAATGGTGCCAGAGACAAACACATTCCTTGACCCAGCAGTGTCCCCTGTCACGACTCTGGAATTACAGTGAGCACATTCTTAAAGCAGGTTTTTCCCAGCTGTGGCGGAACACTTGAGTCACCCGGGGAGTTCTGAAAGCCCACGGGACTCCAGCCACACCATAGACCAATTACATCACCTCCAAGAGAGTGACCCATATGTGTTTCTTCAGGCGTCCCTGGTGACTCCAGTAAGCAGCCACGTTTGAGAATTGCATGAACGCCGGCGTGGACAGGGGACCAGCTGAGATGAAGGTCATCAGCATCTACATTTTTTTTGAGGTTCCCCAGGTGACGCTAATACGCAATCAGGGCTGAGACCTTCTACCTTTGAACAGTGATTCTCTCTAAGTGTGATTACGGGGCCTGCATTAGGACGAGCCGCATCCCTCTTAGTCGTGTCATTCCCAGCCTCACCCCGGACATATTGAATCAGAAACGGATGGCACCTGTTTTGCAAACTCCCCAGGTGACTCATATCCTCACTGAAGTTTGAGGCAGTCTTGCCTCTATCCCAGCTTGATGACCACTCAGCTTTCACAAAGAGATTTGTTCTTTTTGCGCTGAAGAGGATTGAGTTTTAATTCCCGCTAAAGTGCAAATACCGAGACATAATCATTAAGTGAAAGGAGCAAGATGCGGAATAACTCGTGTAGCACTTGCCTTTAATCATGATAACAAGTAACATTTGTATGCATATGTTTATGTATGGGCAGAAAAGTCTCTGAGAGGGTACAGATAAAGATGTGCTTCTGGAACGGAACTGGGTGGTTTTTGAGGGGATGGCCTCTTACAATTTGTGCCATGTACATAGAATTCCTCTGTCTAAAAAGAGACTATAAATGCAAACATTAGAGGGAGAGAAGTCATATTAATCCTTATTAGTCACTTATACGCTAGAGAGAATTATTTCATCAGGATCTTTAGATCTGAGGAACAAACAGCATGTATGTCTTGAGGACAAGGGAAATCAAAGATGGGATGGGGAAGAGAAAAAGGAAAGAAAGTCAGTCCCTCAAATTGAATTTTACATTTTTGTCCGTTGTCGGTCTTGAACTTGATATAATCCCAAAGATGAAAACAAAGTAGTGTGCATCCCCCTTTCCAGATACTGCTGGTAGAAAATAAGCAGAGGCTTCTTGCCTTCGCCAAGGGATCGCTAACATAAAATGTGGGAGTGGGGGGCAGGGCAGCCCTTGGCCATTTGGACCTTGGCACACAGGTTTCTCAGAAATGCTGCCTCAGGGCGCCTGGGTGGCTCAGTGGGTTAAAGCCTCTGTCTTCTGCTCAGGTCATGGTCCCAGGGTCCTGGGATCGAGCCCCGCATCGGGCTCTCTGCTCAGCAGGGAGCCTGCTTCCTCCTCTCTCTCTCTGCCTACCTCTCTGCCTACTTGTGATCTCTATCTGTCAAATAAATAAATAAAATCTTAAAAAAAAAAAAGAAAAAAGAAAAAGAAATGCTGCCTCAAATTCCCCCTAGTGAGCAGCAGGTGGCAGCAGCGATCCAGTTTCTGGTCTGGCCCAGGCAATGCTTCACCGGCCAGCTCTATGCTTAATTAGGGTACTGGTCGCAGAAGCAAGGAAATTCAGACAGGGATGTTCTACTGGCGACCACAGATGTTTAAATAGAGAAAAAAGGAGATCGGATGTATTAACAACCCTTCATATTCAACCCAATACATTTAAGCTAGGAAGGGAAGTTAGGGGAATTGTAGCCTGTTGCGTGGGGAGCACCCGACTGAAATGTCGCGGATGTTATTCCATCAGTACGACCTGTGGGGTGGACACCAACACCTCCAGTTTACAGACAGGGGATCTAAAGTTGGGCTAGATGCAATAATTTGAAGTTTCAGAGAAACAGTGATGGAGGCAGGATACAAACCCAGTTGGACCACATGAAGCCATGATCTTTCTAGTCGTGTCAGACGATGCTTTGCAGCTGCGAGGACCAGGTGTTGGCCAGAGGGGCTGTGTGAAGGGTGGCTTGGAGCTGGACCCCAGCATGCATGGGGTGGGACGTGGGCGGGTGGAGATCCCCAGCCAGCAGCGGGACTTGGACAGTGAGGGACTAGGATGGTTGCTGGCCTGCTGTTTACGGCCCAGCCCCCGGGCTCTCCACCGGCAGTGGGACCCGCTGCGGGGTCTGAGGTTGAGCTGTCTGGGCAACCGGGAGGAGCTTCTTGGAGTCAGAGGAGTCCTGACTGAGGGAGAGAGAGCTGAAGGGGGTTCAGTGTTGTTTCCCGCCCCTGCGCCCCAAGACAGCACGAACCTGAAGGAAATTGCAGATTCCGTGTCGTGTTAAGTGTCCGTGGGACCGTTTATTAGTGGGGGGTTCCCTTGTGCTCGTGCTTTTGTGACTAAACGATGCACTTAAATCGCTCCTGCTCGTGCTCTCTCTTCACCCCCGTTAGGTGCCATGAAGAAATTATCTTCATACTTTGCTGTGCCTCTCTCCCCACAAATTCCCCAGCGTTGTCTGGTTGCCCCTTCATTTTTACGTTGTCAGGATGAGCAGTTTCCGTTCAGCCCCTCAGCTGCAAATGAGAGCACTTGGGCGTCGCCAGGTGCGGAACCGAGCGGAGGGACCGGCCCGTGGGAAAGACGCGCCAGGCCCTGTGCGACGAGACCCCTGTCCTCTGAGGGCGATTCTTCAGTTCGCCGAGGCCATATGGATTTTCTTCTCTAATGTGCTCAAAATTACACCATGTCTGGTTTCTTCGCAAGATCTGTAATTTTTTTTAAGTTTCTATTTGCCATTTCTTATTCTGATTGTTGAAAGAAAATATGCCCGTTTGCTGTATCACCGGGGATAGGGCCCTGGACCGTACTGCCTACTGGTGTGTAGACGCGCTGGGTCTGCTCTACGTCTGTCACTGTGGACTCTCTTTGTATCAGGCTGCCTGGCTGGTTTCCCTGTTTGTTCGATCTCGGATTTTCTCCTTGATTGGGTTTGCTTTTGTGTCTTGCTAAAATACACCCTTAATAATTATTTCAGAAATAGTGCACAGGGAGTATATTTTCCAAGGGTTTGAACGTCTAGGATGTCTTCTTGTCACTCACCCTTGATTGAAATTTCATAAGGAAAATGTTCTTCTAATTTTCCTCTTAACAGTTTGTAGTACTTTCTCATTTTTATCTGGTAATAAGTCACTGAAATTAACATTAATTGTGTCTTACGTAATTTCTTTGGAAATTATTTTGGTATGATCTTAATATTATTTTTAACAAAAGAGATTCTATGAGTACAGTATGGCCTTAAATGAATTTTCGTAGCGGCTTCCAGGAGAAAGAAACCCTTTCTTATTTCCTGTGCACCTTTGTATTGCTACCGAGACATTTTTTCCTCGTACATTCTATTTTGTTACCACGAAGGCTTTGGAAGGCTTTTTTATGGCAATATTTCTGTCATCGTTTTGTGAGCCCCATTTTCACAACTCACTTAGGAGCAAAATATTTTATGAGAAGCTGTGTGGGACCCACAATGAGTGAAACCCTGGTTGTCAGGCAAGATTTAAAAAATAAAAGCTTCCAGTAGACATAAAGCCAGAAAACCCATCTGCGTAAAGACCTCTCAACCCTCCAAGATGCCTATGGGCAATAGAATACTCCCTTTTCCCATCTACAAAAGATAGAAAATAGTTAAAATTTTTTGATTTATGCCCCAATCCATTGCTGTTTATAACATAGAAATCTGTAATTCTCCTGCCAATAAAATGAAAGTTGTTTTTAAATGATTACAGTCCAAAAATACTCAGACCAAAATATTTGCTGTGCTTTACTCTATAATGATCTCAGTAATACCTAAGTGGATAGATCATTCTTTCTCAGGCCCGATGGGTGAAGCAGCCTACCTTCTTTGTCTGTCCTTTAGCGTATGGAGAGGCAGGATGGCACGGTGGTTAGAACGGGGCTTCGAGGCCCTGGCTGCCTGTGCTCGAGACCTCTCAGCTACCTTCTAGCTGAGTCACATCGGGCCTTGCTGCTTTCTCTTCCCGCAGCTCAGGTGTCCCCTTGGGCTTCAGATGTTCCCTCTGCGAAACAGAACCTGGGGTTGGGCTAACTGTAGAGATTAAGTGAGTTAGCCTCTGGGAAAGCTAAGATGCTTCTAGGTCCCCGACAAGCCTCCTGTGAGTGTCTACTAGCAGCAAGACCTCACAGTTATGAATTAGGCCGACACGCCTAGCCCTCCAGGTGGCCCCGAGGCCTGTGTCCAGAGAAAGATGTGATCACTTAGGGTCGATGGAGGAAGAGCCAAAGAGATGGGATCCTTTATCAAAGCTCGAGGATGGGTGGTAGAGGAGACAAAGAAAAATGGTAATCAACCACCATTCTAGAGGAAAAAAATCTGACTTTTCACTGGCACGTTAAACAGTCCCAGATACTTTGAATGTCCTCATCTGGGAGATAATTGACATGAAGTGTTTAAGACTGCGCCAAGCAAAATGAAGCATGAGAGATGTCTCAGAGTTTCTGAAGGTTGAGTCAGGATTGGGATCAGTGCAGGACGGGCAGAGAGGTTGCTGACAGTGAGGGAGTGTCCGTGACGCCACGTGGACGGAGGTGGTGCTCTCTGTCCTCGCTCATACTAGTCTTTGATGCCGTGCCTCCGGTCCCTGGGCTGCGATCACAGGGCTGTGCTCACTGAGGGCTGAGCTTCTCCGACAGCGGGGCCGTCTCCTCGGTGATGTCATGTGTGAAAATTACAAAGATGGACATTCAGTGGGGGAAACCCAGGAATATTAGTCCATAAAAAGCTTCATTCCTCTGATTTCATGTTTTAAAGACCAGCTGGAGGGAGGGACAAAGAGTTCAAATGGAGATCAAATCTTGCACTAAAAAAAGAAAGAAAGAAAAAAGAAAAACAGAAAAAGGTCATGAAATATATGGAGATGGTTAAATTTTCTGCCATGGACTACTGAGGTGGATTTTGAAATAGTATCCAGTGAATTTCTGGGTGTCTATGCGCTGACAGTGAGAAGGAGAAAATCAGAGCTGAGGAGGAGAGCTCCCGCTGCTTCATTTCCATCTGAACTAACAGACTAAAGGTCTTAGTTGATGACCCCCTAAGCTCTCCTGGGAAACTACACTTAAAAACAGATATTACTTTGTGTTTAAACAGTTACTTTGGGGATTATCTTAAATTCACTTGGCCATGAGTTTTTAACACCCTTACAATGGCTAACTTGTGTAAAAACTGCTTATATAGGCAGGTTTTGAGTGATTTCCTTGAAAAGAAATATTTCGGAAGAGTTTTTTGGTGCCCTTTGAATTCTCTTTCTGGAACCAAAATGAGCAAGGCTCAGCTGTGCCTCAGCCTTGACTCACGCCCATTAGAGAGAATGATTTATCTTGAATGAGGTTCCGGGGCCATGCAGGCCTTGGCCACTCGGCCAGGTACACGGGGCGCTCTCCATTTGAGACCGTTACAGTCAACACTGCTCACTGTTGTCGCATCCTGGACACGACAAGGGAAGGGAAGTTAGGAGGAGGAAAAATACATTTCTCAAACGTAACCGAATCTTTCCAGGGGATGGAACATTGGAAATGACCTCGCAATGTCCATTTGACAAAACTTAGCCTAAGAAAAGGCTGTATCATGCCAATAGGGACTTCGGCACGCATCAGATGTTACTTGTTCTGTGAAGCAAAGCACTATATACTCTTGTTTGTCCACAAGGTAACCGACTGGAAATCTAAGGTAACCCCGTCCTCCCAAACTTTATTTTTAAAAGAAAATGGTACCTAAGATTGTGTGGTATTGGGGATATATCAAAACACAATAGGATCTCCTTGGCTTAAGGTTCCTCTTATGATCATGTTAGCTCTGTGTGACATTCCTGGTGGAGTCCCTGAGGCGTTGCACGAATGTGGGGTTCTCCTGCGTTCTCAGAGATCCAATTGCACAGTGTCGTTTTCCTGGTTGTAGTGCATTGCTTTCCCGCTCTAACCATCTCTAACTAATCTGGACAAAATCAAAGCCAAGGATAAATTCAGTGAATCAAGACCCTGGTGTCGAGAATAATTTTTAAATGTGTAAAATTACATGTAAAAAACATGACTTTTGACTTCTCCTGCCTTCCCTACAGAACTTGCCTTAAGAAAAAGATAGTTTGGGGCACCTGGGTGGCTCAGTGGGTTAAAGCCTCTGCCTTTGGCTCGGGTCATGATCTCAGGGTCCTGGGAATGAGCCCCACATTGGGCTCTCTGCTCAGCGGGGAGCCTGCTTCCTCCTCTCTCTCTCTGTCTGCCTCTCTGCCTACTTGTGATCTCTGTCTGTCAAATAAATAAATAAAATCTTTAAAAAAAAATAAGAAAACGATAGTTTGACGGATCCATCTGGCTGGACACAGGGAGAAGACAGAACACAAGAAAGAGATTGATTCAAGAACCACTGAGATCTTGATTTCTTAAAGTCGTCACCATGTCGTGTTTCTAAACGTTTGAAAATAACTCCATTTCCCGCTGCAGCTCGTGCTGGCCAAAGCACACCCAGAGAAATACTGCAAGGACTTGGGGCGGTCGGAGAAGTGTGGGAATTTGATGAGATTCCAAGTGCCTCGCCTGTCACTGATGCGTGGACGGCTTCAACATGTGTTGACTTCCTCGATGTCCAGCACTAGAATCCATCCCAGGATCCTTTCCACAGTTCTCTGTGAACACAGTCAGCTTATTCTCTCGTTCACATACAGATACCTTTGCCCAATGTTCATTCGTGGCTTACGACACGCTGAGCCCTGTGTTGGTGCGGGGATAGGGGGTGACTAGTCAGTCCCCGAACCCTCGGAGTGAGTCTAGTGTCAGTGGCAGAGCAGAGATCGTGCCCTCATAGGATGAACGAGGTCAGGAACCCAGATGAAGGAGGGGGGTCGAGTCGGAAAAGGGTGCCTGGTACCCGAAAGTTGTCTTGAGGTCCCTCAACCCACTTCTCACTGTGGTCCACACCTGGCCTGGACCCACCGTTGACTCTGGCCAGGAACCAAGGTGAGAGTGATATTTTTTCCTTAGCTCTGGCTCAAACCCAGGGGTCGCGATGCCCGAGGAATTGCTGCTTGAAGACAAAGCAAGAGAGCAAAACAATCACCGCACCGAAATAAAAGCCTTGAAGCTAAAGAAAAACAAAATGTCATGATTTCTGCATTTTTTCCTACAAAACCCATTTGTTCTGTGGTGGGATATAGAGCCTGCATGTGATTCTACAAGCTCTGCAGTAATGGGTTATGCAGTCCGGGGAAGGACTGTTCTTCAGGGAGGAGAAGTGTCGGACTCACTTCCTCGCTGAGGGTTACGGCATGTGGCAGCTTCAGCGTGAGCAGGTATTTGGTCCATAAACCAGGAGCACACGGCATCGGGGCGGCTCATTTCCGCATGAAGAAGGGGGCCGCTCTGCCTCTCGCTCGGGTTGTGAGTCCTGCTGGGGATAAACAGGGCGATTAAGTGTTTTCCTGATGTTGTGTTCGCTGTCACGGCGATGTGCACACGCCCCGTCACCAGCACCTCTCCTGGCCCCGCAGACTGGCTATTTTTTTAATTTAAAGATTTTATTTATTTATTTGACAGATCACAAATAGGCAGAGAGGCAGGCAGAGAGGGAGAGGGAAGCAGGCTCCCTGCGGAGCAGAGAGCCCAACGCGGGGCTTGATCCCAGGACCCTGAGATCATGACCTGAGCTGAAGGCAGAGGCTTAGCCCACTGAGCCCCCCAGGTGCCCCAGACCGGCTATGTCTGTGGGTGGTTGCGGGTCCTGGGGGGGCCCGGGTCCCATCTGCGCTGAATGGAGCCGGGGTTCTGCCGACTCGTGTTCAAACCCTCCTCTTCAGTGAGACGCTCCCTGATGAGCTGCTTTGCAGTTAGACGCCGGATCCCTCGTCTGTGAACACGTCGTTCGGTGGTTCCCGGAGGCCACCTCATGTCCTCCCTCCTGGAAGCCGGCTGCCGTCGGTGACACGGCACTAGAGAGGCAGGGCTGGCGGGCGCAGGCTCCCGGAGGGCCGTGTGGACGCTCTGCAGCGGCTGCGGGAGGCCCGGGCCGGTCCTCAGGGAGGCGGACTGTCCGCTCTGAGAGGCTTTTCCTCCATCAGGCCCAGTTCGCAGGAGCGAATCTCGCCAGAGCCCGGCCGGCCTGTGAGAAAGATGCCGGGGAAGGATCCGGGTCAGCCCCTGCTTGTTCCCCCTCGCGAGCCAGGTCTGCCGGGACACCGAGTCGTGGATCAGGAGGGTCTGGGTGCGGGAGAGCAGGGCTCGCCCGCTGCTCGCTGGGGAGTCCGTCGAGGCAGCTGCTTCTGGAAGGCTGTGACGTACCATCCGGACCTTCACATCGAACAGGCACGAGGAGCTTTTTATTTTACCTCCTCTCCCTGCGTGAAAACGTGCTCAGTGGTGGAGTCTCGCCCTCCCTGTCGCCGACTGAAAACGTGGCGGCCCCTGACTTTCCGACCACTCCTGTGGAATGGGTTGGCCCAGGCTCAAAGTCACAGACGCCGGCTCGCTTCAGAGGGGACGAATGTGCCGCCCAGCCGTGGCTCGCACTGCAGGCTTCTCCCCGTGAGGGCCTGTGGCTGGAGGGTCACCTGTCCTTGGGACAGTGGTCTGAGTCCCCCGTCATTCTTCTCTCCCCCTCTTTCTGCTTGCTAACTGCGTCTCTGCCCCGTCAGAGGACGTACCGCGGCGAAGGGAGAGGATATGAAGCTTAGGTGAGGGTCACCAGGCTCCCCTTCTCCCCCGACACTGGGGTCCACCGCACGGCTCAGCTGAAGATGCCCTCGTCTTCCTTCCCGAGAGATCCAGGGAGGAGGAATAGTCTTTCTTTTCACCCTTCGAATGGTCCAGGCACTCAGCTTTGACGTGGAACATTGATTGCAATCAAGACCGTGTACGTTAGTCATGTCTGTCTGTCTGTCTGCTTTCTCAGACTCAGCAGTAGAGCCGCAGGGGGTGCGGTCCAGAGCTCTGGCAAGCGGAGTGGGTGAGAACGTGGCTTGGGGAGACTGTTGTTTCCAAGTGCCGGGGTCAAAACTTCGCCTTTAACGCCCTGTTACATATGCACCGAAAGCCTTCAAGATGTTCCTAACGTAACACATGCTCGTTCAGCACTTGCTCTATCCCAGACACCGGCCCGAGAGCCGTACCTGTCCTAACATGCGTTGTTCAACAGTCCTGAGCTACAGATGGTCATTATGTCAATTTTGCAGATAAAGAAACCGAAGCAGAACGACGCGACACCTGCCTCGAGTCACACGGCTAGAGAGTGGTAAGTCTAGAACTCAGTCCACACGGCTGACCCCAGAGCCCACACTCTAGATCACTCTGCGAACATGGTTCCGGTTCTAGGAATTCCGTCCGAGCGAGCCGGTGGACGCACACGGGCGAGCCTGCATGTTCGCGGTGATCTCTCTCACAACGTGAAGACACCGGGTACAACTCCCGTTTTTGATGCTGGAGGTCGACCCAAGAATCAAAGGTAAGTTGATACGTTGAAAGCCAAAGCCCGTGAACATGTATTTTAGAGGAACATTCACACCAACGATTGCAAAACGGCATAGCGGTCAGCAAGCAAAACCAGAGGCAACGTCTCACCCCTCAGTGGGAAAGCGGGAAGGAGACGTACCCTTTAGTGCTGGCAAGGATGCGGCACAGGCACCTTCCTACAAGGCTGACAAGAGTGCGGCTTTCTACAACCTCTTACAAAGGCATTGGACAAAAACTTCTAAAATGTTTGCAGATTAGAAGTGTGCAACCGTTTGGCTGGCAAGTTTATTTATGTGAATCTATATTATGGGAAGTAAAGCACATACATGAGGCAAAAATTTGGGAACAATTACATGTCTGTCAATAGGACAAGGAGTAATTTATTAGGGTCTATCCACGCTGTGTTATAAGATAGTTCTTTACAATAAGGAATTAAGTCTTGACGTATTGGCCCAGAGGAACATCTGTGATACACTGAGCGAGAAAAGTTGCTTTCATGATAATGTGCAGGGCGAGAGCCCATTTTGTAAAAACAAACAAGAACCTTCGCGTATGTGTGTGAAAGTTCGCCTAAGGGAGAGATGGGTACGAATCAGGATATTGACTTTGGCTGCCTCGGGCGGGCAGCATAAAGGGATGTGTGTGTGTGTCGGTATCTTTGCATTGTTCTGTTGGTGCAGTAAGCATTTCTATTTAGAAATTAAAATTTTTTATTGAAGAAAAATATTAAATGATATAAAGGGATTTATGATGTTGCCAAATAGAAAGAAAAGATAGAAATCTCATTTTAAAAAGCAATCCAAGGGCTCCTGGGTGGCTCAGTCGGTTAAGCATCTACCTTTGGCTCAGGTCATGATCTCAGGGTCCTGGGATTGAGTCCTGCATCGGGCTCCCTGCTTAGTGGGGGAGTCTGCTTCTCCCTCTGCCGCTCCCCCTCCGTATCCTCTCCCCCCTACTCATGCTATCTACCCCCTCTGTCTCAAATAAATAAATAAAATCTTAAAATAAAATAAAATAAAAATAAAAAGCAATCAAAAATTATAAATGCATGCATGTATATGTGTGTTTATTTGGGTACAGAGAAAATGACTGGAAGGATTATTAAGTTCAAAATGTTAATGATTATTTCTGACTCGTGGGGTTTTTATTGTCTTTGATCTATTTGTGTTTTCTGAATATTAAGCAATTAACATATATTAATTTTACAAAAAAGTGTTAGAAGTAAAATGAAGAACTGGTCTGTAAAGAAAGATAAAGAATCAGGATTGAGTCTGAAGTGACATTTTTGTAAGAGGACGGACGACAGGTGAAACAGAGGTAGAGCTCAAAGCTGAACTCAAGGTGCAAGGGAACAGCTAGGCGCCTGAAACCACGTCCTCCATTAGAGGGCGACATTTCCCGCCCCGTTTGCCCACAATTGTCCTCACGGAGGACCTAGAAAGATGAGGGAGAGACCACTTCCGAGATTGCTCTTGTTTCTCTGGGGCAACGTTTTCCATCTAAAATGCTCTGGCTTGTTCCCGCCCCCTCCTTCCCCCCAAACAGTAACGTACAGAAGGGAGACGATAAAGAATTTGGACTCAAAGTTGAACAAGAAATGGAGCTGAATCCAGGAAGTCGTGGATGCAGGACATAAACAGACCGTGGATCTGCTGTGGGCTTCATGACCCACACAGGACTCCCGACGCAGGACGTGGCACAGCTGAGAGCCCGGTAGCCAGAAGCCCTTGAGCGTATCTGTAGAGAACATCAGAGACTAATGTACGTGATTTGTTCAAGAATTGGACTTCGCTCTTTCAGTCAAGGCACGTGTGTTTGTGTCATTCCTCACTTGCCACTCGCAGACCTTTGTAAGGTACTTGGGGGGGGCACGGGGGGCAAGAACAACTCTCATCAAACCTGCACAGCATTTAAGAGGGAAGGTGGCTTGGAAAAATAGATCCTTTTCATGTCTCCTCATCTAGATAATATCCAAACCCAAGGATAGTGCATGGAGAAGAAAGAAGTCAGATAATTATTATAAAATTAGAGAAATACATTTAAAGACAGGTAAAAATCTTAAGCTTTGGTGCTTAAAATTATGGTTGAAGTAAACCCTCATCGATCGGACTCTGTCATAAAACTGAAGCTGTGAGAGACCAAAGACCAGAATTCTTGCTTTTATGGACGGAATCTCATTCAGGAAGAGGACTGTCGTGTGAAATGAGGAAGAGACAGCAAATTATTTTTTAGTGTCTGTGATGTCCGTTGTGCCGTTGGAACCCCATTGTTGTGTGGAACGTCACTGGCCCCTAATGGATCCAGCCTAACCAGGAGGTGAGGGGTCTCGGGCAGGGGCGATGGCGCCGCTGACGGCCGCTGTTGCCTGGTAGGATTTCGTGGAAGGCTGAGGTAATGGTGAAATGGGATGCCTTCCTTCTCTTTTTATGTCCCTCTTTGTCTGATATTTTCAGTTGTTAAGTCAAGGTTGAAATAGCCCAGAATAAAAACCAGAAAATAAGAGCAACAGGTCAAACCCCGGTTTGGCCTATGCCAAGTAGAACTGAAAAACCCAGACTTTGGGCTTCTTGGGGTCGATTAGAGCACATACTGTGGAAGACTTTTCTAATGAGGCACTTCTGGAGAAATTCATGACATGAAATCAAGAAATAACCCTAGGGGCGCCTGGGTGGCTCAGTGGGTTAAGCCTCTGCCTTCGGCTCAGGTCATGATCTCAGGGTCCTGGGATCGAGCCCCACATCGGGCTCTCTGCTCAGCACTGAGCCTGCTTCCTCCTCTCTCTGCCTGCCTCTCTGCCTACTTGTGATCTCTCTCTCTCTGTCAAATAAATAAAATCTTAAAAAAAAAAAAGAAATAACCCTAAACCTAGAGGCTGATTTTTTAAAAACAGATTTTATTTATTTGAGAGAGAGAAAGTGTGTGAGAGAGATTGAGAGAACGAGTGTGGGGAGGGGCAGAGGGCGAAGCAAACTCTCCCCTGAGCAGGGAGGCCGACCTGGGACTTGATCCCAGGACCCCGGGATCATGACCTGAGCTGAAGGCAGATGCGGAGCCCACTGAGCCCCCCAGGCGTCCCTACAGGCTGAGTTTCCAGGAGAGCTGCCCCACTTGTGCTTTCTTCGGGCCTCCTGTTCCGGAAGGTTGGGTGTGAGCGCTCCTTCAGCTCCTTCCCAGACTCACTCCACCACGTCTCCTTGGCTCGTCCTTTCTTCATCCACCGACTTCGATCTCCGGCCTCTTCCTGTCCGCCAGAGCCTTTTCCTCCGCGTGTAAACACACTCGAGTCTCCTTCACCCTTCAAACCCAACCATCCATCTGACCCAGAAACCCCCCTCACGCTCCCACCCTCCTCCCCTCCTTTCTGTGGCCTGAGCTCACTAGGAGCATCTCCGAATGTTCCTCTTGCGCGGCTTTTCTGCTCATTCTTCCTTGAATCATTTTCAAACTAGCTTCCATGTTGATCTCCATCAAAAGTAAAAATGACCCCAGACTGCCGACTTCTCTTCCCCAAGTTCCAAGGCATCGGACATTTCCATCTGTCTTGGGCCTTCCTGCTCCGTCCACAGCCTCTCTCTACAGTCTCATCCTGCCCCGGCCCGGGCCCCATCTCTCTCGGTTCAGGCGCAGGTGCTACAGGACGTTCCCTGAGGGGAGTGAGGGCTCTGTGTCTTGGTTTATTTATTTATTTTTTTCAGATTTTATCCATTTATTTGACAGAGACGAACACAAGCAGGGGGAGCGGGAGAGGGAGAAGCAGGCGTCCCGCCAAGCAGGGACCCCGATGCCCGTCGACCCCAGGACCCTGGGACCACAACCATAGCCGAAGGCAGACACCCAGCGGCTGAGCCCCCCAGGCGTCCCCTCTGTGTCCTGGTTTACGTTGTTCGTTCTCCTGAAGGTGCTTTTCTCCTATCACCACCACGTCCTCCTGGGTTGCAAGACGAGGCTCAAAGTCTCCCCCTTCCCGAGGCTCTCTCTGGCCCTTCTCGGGAGAACAGAGCACGTCCCGCTGTCTCCAGGGCTCACAGAACCTTGTTCCTCGGGCTCCTGGTAGCCCTCCCAGGTCGCATCCACAGACGGTTAAGGGCCACCGTCTGTGCGGGCGTGCGGGGCAGCGACTGCCTCTCAGTCCTCCGCCTGCCCAGCGGCTTTTCCTGGGCCCGCGGGAAGCACTCGGTGGACTTAGGGCCGTGAAGGGAGGAACGAAAGAAGCCCGCAGGGCGCCCCAGGTGCAGGGTGTGGGGCAAAGCCGCTCACGTCGGCGCGCGCTAAAGCAGCACTTGTTCCTGGTCCCCGCGGATCCCAGAACGCCCACCGCGGCCGCTGGTTCCGAACCCCGTGGCCATCAGAGCCCACGGAGCAGAGCCGCAGACAGAACCGTCTGCGTCTAGCCAGGTTTCTGACCCCGAGGCTTTGTCTAGCCTGGACTACCGAGCCCACGGCTTCCCGAGCTGAGTATCCCAGGCGCAGACTCGAGAAGCCCGTTCTCCTTCACCACTTTTCTAGATGCCCCAGACCAACAGCTGAGGCCCTTACTTTTTTCTTATAGATAAAACTGAAAAAATTATAACAGTAATATATACCTATTATTTTTTTATTTTTTATTATTTTTATTATTTATTTATTTATTTATTTATTTTTTAAAGCTTTCTTTTAACTATTTTACTTATTTATTTGACAGAGAGAGGGAGAGATCACAAGTAGGCAGAGAGGCAGGCAGAGAGAGGGGGGGAAGCAGGCTCCCCACTGGGCAGAGATCATGACCTGAGCCGAAGGCAGAGGCTTGCCCACTGAGCCACCCAGGCGCCCCCTATTATTTTTTATTGAAGTGAAATTTGTATAGACCATTGTGTAATGATATATACATTATATATATATAGGTACAGGTATAAACATTGCAGCTAGACACCCGTCTGCACTACAAAGTGAGTCCCCAACAGTCTAGTAACCATCCGTCACCGTACTACTGACCCCCTTCGCCCACTTCTCTCCACCCCCTTCCTGCCTGGGAACTGTCAGTCTGTTCTCTGTATCTATGAGTTTGCTTTTCTATTGTTCTGTTTGCTCATTTGTTTTATTTATTTATTTATTTATGTTTGCATGCCACATACAAGTGAAATCGTGATATTTCTCTTTGACCTATTCACTCAGCAAATACCCTCCAGGACCTTGTTGTTGCAAATGGCAAGATTTCAGATTTCATTCTTCTTTATGGCTGAGTGGTATTCCATTATGTGTATGTATGTATGGATGGATGGATGTGTGTATGTTTATATGTATTATATACATATAAAATATTATATAAATATATATACACATTAAATATGATTATATAGTATGTATATTATATTTCTATAGTAGGCAATACACGTAAATAATATACATATGCACACACGCCACATCTTCTATCCATTCATCTATCGACGGACACTTAGGTTGTTTCTATATCTTGTCTATTGTGAACAATGCTGCAATGAACAGAGAGGTGTGTATATCTCTTCAAGTTAGTGTTTTCATATTATTTGGATAAATACCCAGAAGTGGAGTAGATGGATCAGATGGTAGATTGATTGATTGATTGATTGATTTTTGGCAAGGAAACTACATTGATTGATTGATTGATGGTAGATTTAGTCTTAGTTTTTTGAGGAATCTCCCTATTCCACAGTGGCTGTACCAATTTACATTCCCACCAAACTATTCAGATCCTTTGCTCATTTTAAAAATTGGGTCATTCGTATTTTTATTGTTGAGTTGTATGAGTTATTTATATACTTTGGATATTAGCCCCTTATTGGATATATGATTTGCAAACATCTTCTCTGATTCAGTAGGTTGCCTTTGTTTTGATGATGGTTTCCTTTGCCATGCAGAAGCTTTTAAGTTTGATATGGTCCCATTTCTTTATTTTAGCTTTTGTTTCCCTTGCCGTTGGAGTCGGGTCCACAAACACAACGCTAAGACCAATGTCATGGAAGCCACTGCCTATGTTTTCTTTCAGGAATTTTATGGTTTCAGGTCTTACAGTCAGGTCTTTAATCCATCTGGAGTAACTTTCTGTGTGTGGTGTGAGACAGGGGTCTAGTTTCCTCCTTTTGCACGTGGCTCTCCAGTGTTTACAGCACCGTTAATTGGAGAGAATTTCTCCACTGTATGTTCTTGACTCCTTGGACATACATTAATTGTCCGAATATATGTGGGTTTATTTCTAGGCCTTAATTCTGTTCCATTGATCTGTGTCTCCTTTATGCCAGTGCCGTATCGTTTTAATCACTACAGGTTTGTAGTCTGGTCTGAAATCCGGGAAAGCAATGCCTCCAGCCTTGTTCTCTTTTCTCCAGATCGCTTCAGCTATTTGGGTCTTCGGTGGTTCCATATGGATTTTAGAATTCTTCGTTCTAGCTCTGTGAAAAACGCCACTGAAATGTTGACAGACGTTGCACTGAGTCTGTAGAAGGCTTTGGGTGGCATAAAAGAAAAAAAGTCATCTGTGTGGGGTTAATTGCAAGTTGCTTGCTCCCAAGCACTGAAGTTAAGTTTAAATCACTCACTCTAGTCCTGAATGATGAAGCAGCGTGCCCCCCAGAAACAGCCTCGTAGATCCAGATGGATGGGCAACGCCTTCTTTTGCGGGTCCCCAGACGTGTGTGTGATGAGCCCTCAGGAGAGCTCCATCAGTGCTCCCTCAGGTTCTACGCTGGTTAAAGGCAAGCCGGTGATTGCTCTCAGACCCAGGCATAGCACCGGCTTGTCCAGCCTTGGCAGTAATGGTAACTGTTGCACAAAAAATCTCCTTCTGCTGCGTTCCTCCTTTTTGGAGCAGGCGGCCACCGCTGTGGCCGACATAACATTTCCTCACACTTGTTTTTAATAACACCTCTGGAGTTAGTTTGTGAAAACTTTCTCAACTGAGATTTTTCTTTCTTTCTATCTTCTAAAGTGTTTTTTACTAGAAAATTCAACTTTTGGCGTCTCTGAAGAAAATGCTTTCCTAGGCAAGGTAAGAGGTTAAAGAAGCTGTCGCTAAAATTAGTTTCTTTTCTGGCTCTGTGAAAGGGATCACAGCCTTCGCAATAGTCAGAAGCAATAACTTACCCAGTGGTTTCAGAAATGAGCTCTTCACTGTGATTTAAAAGTGCTGTCCGTGAATCCTATTTTCTAATTATTGCCTGATTCTTCGGGGGCACTTTAAAGCTCGAGTGTCTGCTCGTTTCATTCCTCAGGTGAACGTTCTGGTTAACTCTGTCCAATGTGATGCGCCGCACTCCATTCCCACCCTCTCATTTGTTTGCCGATGACCTTTGCCTTACATTTGCAGCCTGGAGAATCTCAGTGGTTATGGGTTAGAATACTCTGTTTTCATCTGGATTCCTTTACATCTGGGGAAGCCAGAGTGTTTCTTGTGAGTAATTTTTCAATATCCCTAGAGGAATTTGGTGGTGAGTATTAGAAGAAAATAGAATTAGGATGATGGTGTGACTGATCTCCACCAGGTCATTCTGAGTCACCAGCAACTGGGGTTCACCTTTGGAGATCTGGGTGGCCTGTTTGCTTAGTTAAGGTGAACTTTGACCGTGACATCTAAACTTCAGCCTGTCACCGGACATCGTGTAAGTTCAACTGGTCCTGGCCTCCTCAAGCGGGAAGTGCTCTGTGTCCATACAGTGTGTGTCCATATAAATACAGGAAATACTCACCCCCCAGTTTGCACTTCTGATTTCGAAAATGCAGAGAGTGAGGGAGAGCTGGACCCATAGTTGGTTCACAAACTTTCACTCCTTCTTTGAGATTCTCATGCTCTTTACTAAACAACAGGACCCAACAAGATTTGCAGGACAATCTGCAGCCAACATCTGGAATTTAGGATGTTATCATTTCTACTTTTCCTAAGAGAGTCTGCTCTAAATGAGGCTCCGCACACTATCGAAATGGAAGGGGAGGGAAGGAGAAGGACACTGCTGATCTAGAGTCTAATGTTGCCCCTAATTTCTGTGTAATTGGCAGCAAATCTCTATTTTCTAGTAAAGGTGATAAGATTCTACCACATTGATAGCTTCTGGAGCTGGGAGACTCATTGCAGTGTTAATGGGGCTGGCGGAAGAAGAGCGATTGCGCAAATGTGTACGTCGCCATGACTGGGTGGGTGAAACAGGCACTGGGCTCCTTGGGATGAATATAGGTGCTGAAGAAATGGAGTAAATGCCCTTCCCCAAACCAGGAAAGACAGACTAGAGGCTGAGGCAGAACTCATTTCTAATATCTGTGTTGTAATACTCCAAGGTTATTGGACCATCATACGAGATATGTCTTGGTAGTCAGGATAGTCTGTATTTGGGGGGACTTTGTTCTATTTTCGATGCCCTGAGTATCTCCAAAATTGTTCAGCTAAGTTTGAGTTGCCCTTTTAATTATCTCTTTACCATCACTACTCCATTACTGTCTCTGAATGATGGCTTTGTGCATTTTTCACTTAAGTATAATGAACTTCTCTCTTAATCTAGTCCCATCACTCAACTTTGTTCCAAGGACGTGCTTTACAGACAATTTCCATTTTAATCAGAAGTGAATAGGACTGTTGCCTTTAAAGTGGACCATCTGTGGGTTTACCAGGAATTTTATCAACTTTGATCTTTATTCAATTTAACTTTCTGCCAAACCTTCCAGTAAAGTTCTTTCAAACCTGCAGAAAGCGGAGCTCCGAGCTCAGGGCTCAAGGCACAGGCAATTCCCTTGCCTTCCGTATGCCAGTGCAGGAGCTGCCCCGGAGGGAGGCCATCTGTTTTTATGAATCCCCCATGTGGGAGGGGTGGGGGCAGTTAGTTGGGAAGGTAGTGGCAGAGAGTAGCTGGGAAGGCAAGAAAAGGGAATGTGTAGACCCAGACTGGGATACTGGGGTCAGTCTAGTGACAGTGGGATCTGGGAACCTTCTTTTGGAAGAGCCTGGAGCACATGCTCAACATTGCTCTAGTTTGAGACTCCTTTGTGCTGGGGAGGTCATTCTAAATGCATGCTCCCTTCCTCAGTGTTGGAGTCTCAGAAGCCCTGACGCCAGCCTGGGCTAAACGTGATGGGCAACGCAGAGACATGATCTCGTGGATCCAGACACTACCCACTCTGCTCTGTGGCAGGACCAGGAGGCACATGGGGAGTGTCCACAGTGGCATCGGCCCCGGGGACAATGGCAGGCGGTTTATCGGCAGTCAGCCAGCAGGCAGTCTTCTGGCACCCAACCTGTGCAGCCCACGGCATCGGCTTTTATAGCTTCTGGAGGACTCCTCTGGCCTTTGAGGTGGAGCAGTTTAGGAGGCCTGCGAATCCCTCTGTGTTTAATGAATGCCCCTTGCTCTCTGTCTGGGACACTCCCTCTTCCTGCCCTCTGACAGTCGTCTTCTGCACTCGGACAGGAAATCCTCGGGATTCCCCGAGCTTCCCCGAGCTCCTAGTCTGTTCCTTTCCTTCTTTCTTTTTTTAAAAACAGCCTATTGAGGCACGGATTTCAAATCTAAAGTGTACAATTTCATACATTTTTACATGTGTATTTACCTGAGACGCTGTCACTTTAACCAAGATAATGAACATACACTTCGCTCTAAAGGTTGTGTAGTACTCCTTGGTAATCCCTTTTTTTGTCCCCATTTCTAGACAATCACTGTGACCATAGATTACTTTGCATTTTTGGATTTTAGGTATATGGACTCATTTTTTTTGGTCTAGTTTATCTCTTTCGGTCATTTTTTTCAGATTCTTCCATGTTGTTGCATGTGTCAGTAAGTCAGTTCTCTTCATCGCTGAGTAATCCGTTGTACGGGCATTTCACGATTTGTTAATCTACTGGGCAATCATCCCTTTGTTTTATAAAATCATAAAGTGTTAGAGCTATGAGGGGCTTTGCAGATCATTTAATCTAAGAAAGTCATCGTATGGATTAGATAATTGAAGCCAGAACACTACTTAAGGATTTCCTTGGAGATCAATTTGAAATTCAGATTCATGGGGCTCCTGGGTGGCTCAATATGTAGGTGTCTGCCTTTGGCCCAGGTCATGATCCCACGATCTTGGGATCGAGCCCCGAGTGGGGTTCCCTGCTTTGTGAGAAGTCTGCTTCTCCCTCTCCCACTCCCTCTGTTTGTGTTTCCTCTCATGCTGTCTCTCTCTGTGTCAAATAAATAAAATCTTAAAAAAAAAAAACCCAGAAATTCAGATTCGTGCTTCTTCTTGCCATTCGATTCCAGTGATGGGTTGGACCCAAGGTTCTATACTTTTTTAACAGTATCCTCTGGTGATTCTAATCCAAATGTGTGGTCTACTATACTTAAGACACTGAACCAAATGACTTCAATAATTTATTCAAGGTTGTAGAAGGTTAGGAGCAAAGGCTGGCTTTAAATTCACAGTTTTTTGGTTTTTAAGTTCCAGGCCCTTCCACCATACCATGCCAACACCAGGTAACACCTGACACTGCCCACATGAATCAGTTTTGCTCCTAATGAAAGAGAATGCCACAGCCCCGGGACTCTGAGCTATTCTCATCCATTTCCAGAAGAGGGCATGGATAAGAAATCCTTTCTATTACTCTTCCCTCTCTCCCTCCCCTTTCTCTCTCTCTCTCTCTCTCTCTCCCTCTCTCCCTCCCTTCCTTCTTTCTTCCCTCCCTCCCTCCCTCCCCCTCTTTCTTTCTTTCTCATTCCCTGTCTCTCTCCCTCCCCACTCCCTGTCTTCCTTTTTTTTTTTTGGTCATCAATATTGCAAATATAAAAAGCAACAAAGTGGGACAACTGAGGCTTGGAAAATTATTTGCCTTCAATGAAAAGGCAAGGCCCCTAGAGAAATTTCTGGACTTCATTACATTTGAATACAAACTTGCCCATGGTCACTTCTGGCATCTCCTTTTGTGACTCAGCACTTTTTCTGAGTGACAGTCCCTAAGCCGTAGCGATACACGGAGTAACTAGAACCTGCAGAGTCAAAGATGCTGAAAATTTAACCAGAGCTGAAGAAACATTGACCTTAGAAACAACAACCACCACAAAAAATGTCATGGAAGCAATCTTATTCCTTACCTCTTTCTCCTGGTCAGGTTAGGAAATTAGCCATAAAGTCCCCCTTGGTGTGTTTTTCACATGGGTTATTCTAATGTCAGTGACCTTTGAGCGGCCTTCCTCCATACTCTGAGAATTTAAACTCAGAGAAGCCTGAGCCCTGGCTTGGTCCCCATAGGCTGGAAATGTTGCTTCTATAGCACAAAGCGGGGGAAGCAGAGAAATCAAGGTTGTGAAAAGGCAAGCAATAATGTATCCGTTGAAAGAAAAGGGGAGCATGGGTCGTACTCAACCTGTCAGAAAAATTTAATTCATTTTTGATAGCATTGGCATTTTCCTAACAATACTTTCATGATGAATTGGGTAATTCAAATGCGCTCGCTACTTTTGGAGCCCGAGAGGGAGAGCGGGCTTTATCCTGTGTTCCTGAGATGAAGCAGGAAAGGGCTTGGAGCACTCAGAAGCTTCCGTGGGCAGAACTGTGAGAAGGCACGCAGTGTCCCTCGGCCCCCCAGATGCCCTTCCTCCTCTTCTAGAATCTTTTCTTGCTCGTCTTTACCCGGTACCGGCGTTCCGCTGCTTTCCTTACCCATCCTTGGTGTGAGTTACGCCCGGCTTCCTCACCTGTGCCGTCTACACCTACCTTTGAACACTATTTACGGGTAAAGGGCTCTGCCTTTGAGCCACGGGGCTTGGTAACGAGACAGAGATTGGTAATTAGACAGAAGTTCTAACATGTGCTCATCTATTGTCCCTTGTGAGCCTCTAGGCAGATCATTTAACCTTTACACGCCTGTTTCCTTATCCGTAAGATGGTGATGATGATCACAGTCTGCCCATTCGTGAGTGGCTGTAGGGATTGGAGATTCTCGAATGCCTGGTCCCGAAATAGTAATTTAAGGAATATCAGACGTTTGAGTGGCAGCCGTGATAGGCGTGAGAACTTTGGGCTTTTCTTTTCCTCTTGACAGTTGGGCCTTTCGCGAACGACTAAAACTGGATCACCAGGATGGAGGGTGACAGTCGCCGACTTGGAGCGACTCTACGTGCTACTCCGTGGTTTATCCACCACCTTTGTCTCCCTGTTCGCTGTCATCACAGAGCTGGAGTCTTGGGCGCACTTGGGAGAGTCAGAGCCGACGGGGTGAGTGCTGAGCAGAGAAGGGACTCCAGCATGCTCGTGAGCTCGGCTCCTTCAGGGCTGCTGCGTTTGAAACACAATGATAATACACACACGTACAGGAGACAAATGATTTCCACGAGTCTGACAAAGAAACAGATCTCGTTACGTTATGATCACACTTTTGTGATGGTACAATTTTATTGTGCCAAAATGTCTGTGTTTACGCACCTATGCATGCTCCTCGACGGCTTATTTCTATCTCCAGCCCAAGATAAATACAATAAAAACTGTCTCTTTAAAATCCAGTTCGTTATTTCTTGCATGTGTTATGACAGAAGCATTCCCTGTGATTTCTGTTCTTGGGTGATGCGAAACTGTGATCGGCATTAACAGAAGAGGCTTCAAGTGGAAAGTTCCCCCAGATTTTCTCACCGCCTCTCTCCAAATTTGATATGCTGTGATGTTTTTAGTCTCATTTATTACAGTGTCTGGCTGGAGATGTTGAGAAGGAAGAGATGAGGGCCTGGAATCTAAAAATGAGTAAACAGCTGTCAACAGGAAAGATCCTGCAGAAGTGTCCTAAAGCGTGGAGAAGGTTTCAAGAATTTGTTCTTGGCACCATTGCCTATAATCAGTAAGTATTAACCTATTGAAAAGGTACTTGTTAAACACCTACAATATTCGTAAAGACTACGGAAATTGCATTAAACCAGTGGGAAAACATACTACAATGTTCAACCTAGAACAGATTTCCCTCTTGGAGTAGGCAGGTAGTTTGCCTGAAGCCAAATGGTTCTTGGAGATCAGTAACATAATTAGCCCCAGGAGACTGGGTTTTCTAGACTTAGTAGAGCAGTACAGTTGCTAGAACATCGGCCCATGGGCATCACCTTAGTGGGGAGGTCTTTTTTTTTTTTTTTCTTTAGGCTTTAGAGCTCCAAAGATTTCAGAAAACAGCTCTCCAGGTGCTGAACAACCATTTATCAATATTATGGTTGGACTCATTGCTCTCCCTGCCCTGAAGCTTTTACTGAAGTCTCCTTCCACTCAGTCAGCTCACGCCCTAATCCGGTTAATACTGCAGAGCACTGGAGTCCCTTTCCCGGGGTAGCTTTTCCTCGGTCCAAGGTGAAAGGAGAAATGTTCAGATTCACGAGAGGTGTGTGTTTCCCAGCACACTGAAGCAATGTCAGACAGACGTGGAAAAAAGGAAGCAAACCGTTTCCTTCTTCAGTGGACAGACGAGAACTCTGAGGAGTTTCTCAAACTCAGAGTCAGATGAGGTGTGTTTCTGGGGCGCAGCTTAACCGACTGCCACGTATGTTAAGGAAGTTAGTTGATTATGACAATCAGGTATGTTGGCATTTTCCCCATTTCCACAAGTTCTCAGTTTGGGCAGGTAATGGGTACACAGCATAGGGTTTGTAAGACGAGGCCCCATGAAAACTCAAGACTACAAGTTTGTCTTTGCCACTACCTGTAGACTCCTTTTCCTGTCAATCGAAATTTTTTGAAATTACTGACAGCCTAAATTATGTCAGTGACATGCGATAGAGGTAAAAGGATAGACTCAAGGATATTAAAAAAAATAGTCTGAAGAGGATTTGGTGACTATGTTGGTTTCATGGGCTGCTTCCATGAGCTTGATGGCTTAGAACTACAGAAATGTAGTCTCTCACAGAGATGGAGACTGGAAGTCTGAAATCAAGCTCTTGACAAGACTGAACTCCCTCCAAAGGCTTTAGGCAAGAATCCTTCCCAGCCGCTCAGCTTCTGGTGACTCTAGGCACTCTTCGACTTGTGGCTGTGTTCCTCCATGGCCTCCTTCTTCCCAATCTTTGTCACATCTCTCTCTGCCTCTCTCTTATAAGGTCAGTTGAATTTAGTTGAATTTAGGGACTACACAGATAATCGAGGATGAACTCATCTCAAGTTCCTTTACTTCATTATATTCTCTTTACTCAAATAAGGCCACATTCACATGCTTGGGGATTAGGACATGGACATAATTTCTTGGAGGTCACCATTCAACACACCACAGTGACCACCTGAATACGCTCGTTTGTTTGATTGAGAAGATGCCAGTGAGGCCGAATTCCAAGTACCCGGTCTGGACAGATGGGAAGATTGTGGTGGCAAAAACATCAGAAGAGATGCTGTTTTTTCCTTTAGTTTCAGACACTGAGTTTAAAGTAGGGGATGGAGAAAGCAGACACTTGACCTCAGCATTTTGCCTCATATTGATGTAGTTTTGAGATTTCACTGTTATTCAATTAGCTGTCATGAAAGTAGATAAAAGACTACAGCATTCCAGAATTGGGCATTAGATTATTACATCATCTTTGCGAAACTTTACTTTAAAATTACTTCAGGATAAGTAGTAGGACATTTAAATGAAATTAATCTTTCATTTTAGCCTAGCAGTAGTTAGTTAGCATTTGAAGTAACCCATTCTCTAGTCATGACGACCAAGCTCTTCAATTATTGCTGTGGAAATCTGCACAGGAGGATTTGCTAATTAGCATAAGAAACACGAGAAATAATTTTTTACTGCTGAAATGGGTAATGTGTAACATACATTTGACCCTCGAGTCCAACCACTCTTGCATGAACATTTACGGGAATCGGGCAAGCCCAGCTACCCAAAATTCCTTTGGAGAAGCCCTCAAGTGTCAAGCTCACTTATCCTGGGTCCCCCACTTCACAGAGCACTATTGCTTAATCAATATTATGTGAGAGGTGAATGTTGCCATTCTCACCATTAGAACAGCATGGCATTGGCCTTGGAGTAAACCTTTCATGCACAGGGTCTGTGGGTGTGTCTGAAAACAAAGAGTAGAACTTGCCCAAACTTATCAGTTGAGGTTGACTATTTTTGTGCCTATTTGCTAATAAAAGTTTTAGAATTTGGTAGAATTTCACTTAAGACTAATTTTCATCCTAGCCTATCACTTGTTAAGGAGGAAATTGGGAAGTTGAAGTAGACTCATTCAGTTCTAACTGCCAGAAGCTATAAACTAAAGTGTCTATTTACCAGAAGTCTCAAGTTTGTTTTTTTTTTTCTAAAATTTATTTATTTGACAGAGATAGACACAGCGAGAGAGGGAACATGAGCAGGGGGAGTGGGAGAGGGAAAAGCAGTATCCCACCGAGCAGGGAGCCCGATGTGGGGCTTGATCCCAGTACCCTGGTATCATGACCTGAGCCAAAGGCAGATGCTTAACTACTGAGCCACCCAGGAACCCCTCAGGTTTTTTTTTTGTCTCATGAATGAACTCATTAGCTTGGATAACTTTGCATCAGAATCCCTTGGCTTCTGAGCCCAAAGCCTTGCAAGGACTATTGACAATACACTCTCCAGGGATCCAAACACAGGAAGAGAACCTACAGACGGGGTAAAAAGATGGGCTAGGTGATGTTTTTCAGTCATAATCTGTAAACAATGGTCTGTCTGAAAATAGGTGTTGATAGTCATTGCATAAAATATGGAATTCAATGATTTATCTAATTAGAGAGTTTGGATTCTCCGAGGGAAGTTCACAGAATTAAAAATGTACTCACAGTGGAGTGCTATGCATGCAGCAGGCTCACTGTTGGGTGTGTGTGTATTTGTGCATGTATACGTATGTAATATATAATATACACATACATAATATATACTACATACATATGTAATATATATGTACATGTTCTACTTTTATGAATATGTGTGTATACACACACACACACACACACATTAATCTACTTGCATTCACAAACAGAATGGTGCGCCCATTTCAGGGATTCTTTCGCTTTAGCAAGATCTTCCATATGCATACATACTACACACACATTCTCCCCCCAAAATGCACACACGAGAGGAGATAGCCTTTCTGGGGTTTATAAGTAATGCTTCAAAGTTGGAGGACAAATGAATGATTGGTATTAGACATTTGCTTCTATAAATGGAATGGAATGTTCTTGATGATTCAAGTAATAATTGTTACTAGAAAAATAGTAGCTTTCAAAATTTCAATAAGTCCATGTGATTTGAAGGAGTTAACAGCTTAGAAATTATAAAAAGGCACAGTTCTAGTCATTTCACAACATTGTTGTTTCTGTATATCATAAAGTCGCCACGGGCTTGTACACCCGAAGGTGTCTGTAAGAACAACCAACAGAAGGAATTTGTTGAAGAGAGAGCACAGAAGTATTATAAGTGTATATTAAGCATAAAAATCTCTAAAACATTTTATGTTTCTGAGAGCAAATTTTGCATATGCCAAAGACAATGGCTTTGCTAAATGAGAGAAATGTGTCAGTTTTAGGGAGGAATGTAAATGAAGAAGGAAAAAAAAGGAAAAAAGGAAATAAGCTACTTCCTTATAACTTTGAGCTGTATTTTATTTTCTCCCTATTTTTGGTGAAGGAATTAAAAACTGGGAAGGAACAGGAAACGTGCTGAGGCTTCTTACTGGAATTATCTTTCTAAAGAAATGTGTGTAATCATTTGGAATGGAGACGCCTCTTAACATAGAGCCATTGAGCATCCCAGAGTGTCCCAAGTCTTAGGTCTGAAACCGAACAATGCAAGAGGCTGTTGGCCAGAAATCGCACTCTGATGAGATGAGGAGGGGAAGGCAGATAAGGAAAAGGAAACGGGGGAAAGGCGGGATACTGACCTAGTGAGAAACCTTGATTCTTTTCTTATAATCATGGACTCATAGGACCTCAGCAGCAGAACTCCCTCAGAGGTCACCTAATTGTGTCCTCTCAACCATATGGCAGACAGTGGTCACCCGGGCCCCTCTGCCTAAGGCAGGATTTACAGCTCACACTGCTGTTGCTGTTACACGGCTTTCTCTCGTGTTGGGTCCAACTACCTCCTTCTCGATTTGATGGGTTCTGGATCTGTCCTCTCGAATACAGGAAATAACTCTCCTCCCTCTTTGGCCTGACAACCCTTCAAAGACTCAAAGACAGCTGCCATCCCCCTGCCTCATCTTAAAATAAATGGATAATCAAGGACAGTTCTACATGTCAGAGGTTTGGGATGGCAGGGACGGTCTGGGAAGCTGTTGTAGGGGAAGCGATCTGACCACCTGGAGAAGAGTCGCTACGATGGCTTCACTTGCCCTCGTCTCCAGTTTGTTTGGTCACAAGACTGAAGAGAAAGAATTCTCATGCTATTTTGAATGTCTTATTCTTTTTTCTTTTTTAAGATTTTATTATTTATTTGCCAGAGGGAGAGAGAGAGAGAGAGCACACAAGCAGGGGGAGCAGCAGGCAGAGGGAGAAGCAGGCTCCTCGCCAAGCAAGGAGCCCGATGTTGGACTCGATTCCAGGAAGCTGGGATCATGACCTGAGCCGAAGGCAGAGGCTTAACAACTGAGCCACCCAGGCGCCCTTGAATGTATTATTCTTAAGTGAAATCTGAGTAAAGTCTGGGAGTCATGAATTGAGATATGATTTTTAAATTGCTATTTTCAGGGATGCCTGGGTGGCTCAGTCATTAAGTGTCTGCCTTCGGCTTGGTCATGATCCTGGGGTCCTGGGATCAAGCTCCGCATTGGGCTCCCTGCTCCGCGGGAAGCCTGCTTCTCCCTCTCCCTCTCTCCAACTCCTTCTGTTTGTGTTCCTTCTCTCGCTGTCTCTCTCTATCAAGTAAATAAATGAAATCTTAAAAACAAATAAAATTTAAAAAAATTAAGTCTTCTAAAAAGTTGCTATTTTCATTCATTATTAGTCCAATGTTATTGTCTTTGGTTTTATGACGCAGAAAGAATGAATTTAGTGCAAAAAAAAAATATTAACATGATGTTTTGGCAACACTTAGACCAAACGACAAATGATTATTTTATATGTGCTTTTTTTTTTTTTTTTTAAAATCCCAGAGCCACCCTCTAACGGGGACTTGGAATTTGAATGTAAACTGGAGGATAGAGAAATCATCTCATCAACATTCTTTTAGACATCTGCTGGTGCTGTGCTGTCGGTAACTCACTTTAATACACTTTCGCATAGACAATAATTTCGTTTCCATGTGCAGTAGCAGTTTCAGAGTATGCAAGACATGGCTAGTTACTGTTCAAAGGACCTGATTAGGAACACACTACGGGAACAGTGACCCAACATCAGAGACGCGAGTCAGAGATCTGACTCTCAGACGAGCTACTTAAGCTTTCAGCTAGTTTTCTTCTTAATTTTTAATCAACACCAAAGACTTTTTTCATAGTGATACTACTAGAAACATGTTTCTGTTATGAGAAATGATCTATGCATTGATCAGATTAGTAAGGATAAAGAAATGTGGATTCGCTGAAATGCCGTGCGGGCACTCGTGGTCTTGCTTGCACGGGAGAGAAGCTTGTATCCCCGTCGCCGCAGCCTTCAGAACGGCGCCGTCGACTTCCTGACCGAGCCAGTGGGCTCAGATTCAGAAGAGTTCGGTCAGTTGACTCCTATTGAAAAGTCGGATAAATCCCGCCCCCGTAAATAAACCTTTCACTCAAGGAGCCATCGGAGTACCGAAAGGGTAGAGACCTGGGACCTTGTCAAGCTTACAGAAGTGTTGCTTTGACGGCTTTTGTGCCCATTTGCCTGCATTACCCCATCGGAGACAGACGTCCCTTGCATCGTCCTGCTGGCAAGATGTGGGAGAAAAGATGGCCCTCACCCAGCTGGAGTTACTGAAGATGGGTTAGACTGATTTTTGCTCGAAAACATTAACTCTCACCTCCCCCACCCTCTTGTAAGGCATTTACTTCCCCATGCTTTGACCTTGGGATGGTCACAGGACACGCGTTAGCCAGTGTTGATAAAGGATGCTGGAAGGCAGGCTGACAGGGACAAGCCCCTCCCCGCCCCAGAGGAAACCACCCTTGGAAGGATTTTACACCTCCCTGGAAGGAGCCCTCCATCCTTTCCCACGTGATAGACACGTGACAAAAACCCACTAGGTGACACCTGATCGGATGACAACTACAGGGAAGGATAATCAGACTGAAGCCGCTGGCTAGCAAGCCCCTGAACACCCCCAGCCCTAGAAACTGCACTAGCAGTCTTCTCAGGTTCCCTCCCTCCCTGGAAGCTTTGCTCTGTCACTTTGCTATCGCTCAGTAAATCTTGCTTTGCTTCCCACCACTCTGTCTAGGCTACTTCTTCATTCTTTGAAGCGGCGTGACACCAAGAACGGTGGGCACCAATAGAGAAAAAAATCCTGGAACAATGTGATGTTAATGTTCATGACAGAAGCACGGGCTTAAAATATGCTTGGGCAGGAGGCTTGCCCTCAGTCATCTTGGCCAATACCATGAGAAGAACATGCTTTAGGTGTTGCTCTGGGACGAGGAATCTGAGAAAGAGGACCAGACCTGGACGCAACCCGCCACACAAAAGTTGGCTGACCAACGGCGGAGCCATGGCAATGGACCCACGGGAAGACACGAGTGTTTACTGTTGGTGCCACGGAGATACTGTGGTTACGATGTGGCCATTGCTGACTGGCCTATGTGGTTACCAGGATTTACTCCCCAAACCTAATGATCATGAATGTCCAAATCCGATCTGGTAGTAGGCACTTTGCAAATATTGCTTCACTTGATTTTCATAACAAATCTGGGATTTAGACCTTATTTTGCCCAGAGAGAGAAAATAACTTGGCCCGAATCACAGAAGAGGAGCAGAGCGGGAGCTAGAGTCCGTCCTCCCCTCCATGGCTCTCACTGACTTGCTGGGATTGAATTAAACCTTAACGAAAGCTGTCTCCATGCAGCTCAGACGAAAACTGAGCCCTGGAACCCGGGAGGGCCATCCGTGCGCACGTTCACTCAGTCAGTGTATGTTCAGAGCGCAGCTGCGAGGGACCAGTGCATCGTGGAGATTTAATGAGAAGCCTGATCCACACCGCCCCTACCCTTGCAGGGTCCGCACGCTCATCCTCACACAGATTTGTTTGTTAAACACATGCTTCAAGTCTCATTTGTGGCGTAAGGATCATGGCCCCATTGCCCAGTGTGTGTACAAACAAGCTCTAGACAAAGGAGGCTCCCTGTATGTGACCGTGCGACTCCTAACGTGGTGACCAGTAACTAGATGGAATGCAGGTAACAACAAATCCCATGCATGCGTCCAGCGACTAACGGTAAACCTGGGTTGTTCCTCCACAGGATGTCTCGCATTCTATGGGTCAGACAGTTTGAGAAAAATAAAGCTACTCCCACTGTTCTAGAGGGAGGGGAAAAAAAGCAATGGGATATTATAATTCTTATTAATAAACATTATTAAACCCAGATGATTTCTGAATTTTAGAATAAAAATAATTAATCTATCGAAATAATGGTAAACCAGGAATGATTTAAAATTATAATTAAAGGATGGGAATGACATCTGCTATCAGAGGCATCTCAGCAGATTATTTGAACAGTACACTGTGTGGGGTAAATTATTTCCACCGTAATAATGGTATTTACTCTAATACAATGGCGTACTAGAAATCTAATTGCGACCTGCCATGGATTAAAAAAAAAAAACACAGTTATAATGTAAAAATACAGGAAGAATAGATATGATCTGTATTTTTAAAAGAACTTGGTAATGCTACTATATGGTTCAATTTTCAGATATCAGGATTTAATATAATAGGAAAGACAGAGAAAATGAAAATTGGGGAGACTTTTGAATAGTGCTTTAAGAAGGGGATTTGCGACCGAATGGAAACAGGCTGATTTTGATTACACTTTAATATGAGATAAAGTAAAGATGGCGTAAATCCAAAGTAAAACATAATTATAAGTTTCTGCATAATCCCTGGCAAAAATATTGAAGATTAGATTCTAGAATTGTGTTAGTACCTCTGTAAGACTTTCACCAATCACAGTTACCCACAGTTATGTACATTAACCATTGTCAGAAAACAGATAAAATATATTCATACATGGGAATAATCATAAAGGTATTAATAAGATATCTGGATTTTACAGTTTTGCCTTCCTCTTTCTGAAATAGAAAAAAAAATGACAAATACAACTTAAAATAGAAAATAATCCATATAAACACCAGAGTGGGAGTGAGGAGACGGAATGCTATGAATTCAGTTCTAAGTAAAAAAAAGTTAAGTACAAATTATTTTTCTATTAAGAAAGCATGAATGCACCATGTTTTACACCACCTCCTGATTTCTTTTCACAAGATCTTGTGCCATGTTGACAAGTTCCCATGGGAGCACATTCTGCTGGGAATAGAGATTGTGAGTCATGTAGGTCAATTAACCAAAAATGCAAACTAATAGTCTTAGCTCCACAATGGCTGAGAGAGATGGGCATTAATCATGCTAACATAAAAATAACCCTCAATGTGAACCGAAAAGTCAACAGCCCTTAACTTATGATCATCGATAGATGCGGTACTACGTATAGGACACACAGGTGAGAATAAGCTTCATTTTGGGCGGATCTCTGAGATTTGGGAACATCTGATTATGGAGAATCTGAAATTTGCCAGGTGTTGACAGAAACTGTTCATGAAATGAGGCCACCAACCATTCTATACTCTAAGAACCCAACAATGTGACAATACACCTAATGATTTAGGCACCTTTTTTTGTCTACCTCCGACAGCTGGTGGACATACACAAAATAAGCTTCTGCTGAAAACCTTGATGAGTGATAGACACCATCTGGCAATACTCAGTTAAATGTGCTTTTATAGGTATATTTTGCAGGAATGGAGAGAGAGAGAGGGAAGATATTCTTTTTGGAAATGGATGTGGACATTTTGCAACAAATTTAAAAAACAAAAAACAGAAGGCACTGTAAGTAGGGAAGTGGAAGTTAAAAATTGCATTCCTGGGACACCTGGTGGCTCAGTCATTAAGCATCTGCCTTCGGCTTTGGTTATGATCGCAGGGTCCTGGGTTCAAGCCCTGTGTTGGGCTTTCTGCTCCGTGGGAAGTCTGCTTCTCCCTCTGCCTGCAGCTTCCCCTGCTTGTGTGCTCCCTCTCACTCTCTCTGACAAATAAATAAGTAAAAAATCTTTTTTAAAAATTGCATTCCTACAGTAGGTGATCTCTGAAGAAATTATTTAACCCTCTGCACCTTATGCATTTCAAGGTATTTTTCTGGAATATGTAATTAAATAATGATAATATTAATTTCTTATATTAAAAAGAATAAGGATATGTTACCTTATTAATATGGTAGTTTCCTGAATTCATTAAATGTAGTGACATTTAAGGTCTTTAGAGTATTAGAAAACCTAGATATGGCTATGAATTTATTACATTATAGGAAAATGTGTATTTTATTTCTGATTATAAAGGATAATTTGGATATGAATAATCATAAAAAGAAAAAATGACAAATCTATAATCTTATCATACAGATTACGGCTGTTACAATTTTTGCACATTTACTTCCAGTAATTATACTGGTCTCTTTAAAAAATATATACATATCATATCATATTTACAAATGTTCTATTTTTTTAATATCATATCAGAAAGATTTTCCTATATAACTAAATTTTTTAATAAAAACATTTTTAGTTGCTATGTAATATTCCATTACATAAATGGGCTGTACCTTTAATGTTCTATTTATTTGTGTATTTGTTTCTGGACGTTAAGTGACTTTGGAATAAACATTTTGTGTTTTGGAATATTTTCTTACCGAAGATCATTTAACACTGAAATTCTTGAGTCCAAGGCTAAATGTTTTATGTGATGCCAGGGCAGACACTGGCTAGCTGTTTGCATACTTGTTTGATTTTCCTCCTGGGCACAAAGATAGAATTTATTTCACAGTCTCCCTTGCAGTTAGGTGTGAACTCAAGAAACAATTCTTTCCACAGGGATGTGGGCAGAACTGACGGAATGATGTCCATTCCCAATGTGGCCCATAATCACCTCTCACACGATGCTCAAACCTCTCTTCCCTCATCTGCTGGCTGTATGTCAGTGCAAGGTGAGCTTGAAAGGCAGTTGAGAGAGCAGAGCATCTGTCAGGCTCTTTCTGAAGGATTGTGGAACAGAATACCCTTGATTTCCACGGTCTCTAATGGATATTATATGTGACAAATAAAATTCTATTATGTTAAGTGACTAATATTTGGGGGTGTGTTCATTTTAGTGTTAGCATAATCTTAACTAATGGGAATGTTGGCATTGGAGGTACAAGGAACAACTAACTCTTTAATAAATTGGAGGTACAAGGTACAGCTCTCTACGAAAACCCTAAAGTATGTAGAGTTGGCTTTGGGTGGTGAGGACCCTCAGGTGTCAGAGGATGGGACAATGCAGACCCATGTAACGCAGTAATAAAATATGTATTAAACCTGTCGCTGGCAGTAGCTCAAGGGTAGATCACGCACTCTCTGCATCTATAGTTTTAGGGGAAGAGTCTGAAAAACAGAATTTTGTAGTGTGTTGGTTGTTACTAGTTTCTACTAAGAGGATGTTAGAAGAAAAAAATCAGTCTGTTGGTAGCTACATGATTTTCAAGTAGAAATAAGAAGAAATTTGGAGAGAAGAAATTTGGAACATCAACAAGTTGGAAAGCTAACTGTTTCTAGACCCCAAACAATAGGAACTATGATTGAAAATGCCTTTAAGTGATGGCCCAGCAACCAAGACCAGAATAAGGCCATAGTCTTCTTTCTTCGGCTCCCATATGATCTCAAGGTTGCTGGCATTAAGTCGTGTAAGTATGTGAGAGAGGCATGAAGGCGAGATAGCAAGGAAAGGAATCAGGATTAATAATTATATTTAGGAAAGAACTTTGGGTGGGGTTCCTGGTGTGTGGAACTGAATGGAAGCGAATGAATTAGAAATCTACTAAATAAAAACATATTGCCAAAGAAATCATAAGCCTGGGCTAAAAATGTCTTTGCATGCTTAAGCCTTAAATCAGCCTTGGCCCCCCAAGCCTGCGTGAGCAACAAGTAAGCTGAAAAAACTGGTCCCCTGGAGAAAGTCTCCATTCCCACTGCAAATATGACCAACATGGAGGTGGACCAGGAAAAACCTCCCAGAGGGCAAAACCAGCCACCACAGAGGAAAATGGACACAGGCTTCTTACAGAAAGCATAATCAAGGTCAAGGGGAAGCACTTCTCCACCCTCAAGTGAGTTCTGACCCAGCACAACTGCTGTAGACTAGTGACTTCTGGGTCCGGAATCTTCCCTTTTCTGAATGGAAGTTGTTTTTTTGTTTTTGTTGTTGTTTGGTTTTGGTTTTCTTTTTTGGTGTGTGGGTAATTATCAAAAATGCTGTTTGGCAACAAAAAAGAATGGAGTATGGATACATGTGACAAGTTGAATGAACTTCAAAATGTTATGCTAAGTGAAAGAAGCCAGACACAAAAGCCACATATGGTATGATTCCATTTATATGACAAATGGGAAAAAAGACACATCTATTGAGGCAAAAAGTAGATTAGTGGTTGCCTGGTACTGGGTTGGGAGGGAGGAACGGTTACAGATGGGCATGACGGATCTTGGGGGAGCGCTGGAAATCTAAAGCCGGGTTGTGGTAGATGGTTAAACAATTCTGTTAATTTAGTAAAAAAATAATGAATTGTGAACTTAAAACAAGTAAATGTTATGGTTATTTATTTCAATAATTTTTTTTTAAACCTGCAGGTGAACACAGAGGAAAACAGCACTTTTATACCACAGAGTGAAATTCAGCTTAACCATTTTGGAGACATCTAGCATCAGATATCAAAGCTTCAACTGTTTGTATTCTCTCACTTGGCATGCCTAGGAACTGACTCTAACAAAATAATTGAATATGTGCTAGAAGGTTGTTTCTTGCAAAGTTGCTCACAATAATGAATAATTGAAATTAATTTAAATGTCTATCAATAGGGGATTTGTTAAATACATTAGACTATATCCAAACACTGAAATGGCCCACAACTGTGATTTTACCATGGAAATCTTAACGTATTTATGTGGAAAACTACCCAACAACAACAGCATGCAGTTAACGTGTGGTATTTATGGGCCCATTGATGCTTACGAAAACATGGGGGTATAAGGGTGGAAAATACCAACTTTCACTCTTTCTAAAATAGGTGAATTTTTTTCAGCCACCATATCTTATCAAGACAATAGCAACAAAGACATATACATTTTGGAAATAATCTGTCATGTTAAAGTAAAATAAAAATCAGATTAAAATTTCATGCCTTTGATATGTTTGTATGAGTGCATTAATTTAACTAAATTTAGAGATTTCCCTCCTCCAGTTGGAAAGTAGTTAAATTTATGGTCATATATGTAACTCATTTGCTTTTAAGTAACCCATTCGGCATATATTTTTATATTGTTAATTTCTTTGACACTGATGAAGTAAATCTTATAATTCACCTTCATTTAATTTTTTCTGTGGACTAATTTTAATTAATACACGGTATCATAAATAAAATCTGGTGTGTGTTCTGGAGGAGACTCGACTCTACGATACAACCAGTGGATCCTTAGGGTCTTTTAACAAAATAAGCTAAAATAGTCAGATGTGGTTTGGAGTAAGGGTCCCTCCTTCAGGTCTTACCCTTCACAGTTACCTGAAAAAAAAAAAAACAAAAACTGAAAAGAAACTGTTTGGAGGCTAGATTCCTACCAGCAAGTAAAGGCCGAAAGAACTTATAAATTTCCTTTATATGCAACAGTAAATAGTTAAGGAGTTTTTACATCACAGAGCCTGGGAGAACTAAATGTGACTCGAATAGCTCTTTCTTACAGTGTTACAAAAACATTTGCTTAAGAGATTTATGATACTTGTTGGTAGGTGCTATAATCCAAAGTAAAGTATCTTTCTGTACCTACAGCAATCAAATTGAGGTTGAAAATGAGTAAATACATCAGGTCATGGATCAGAGTTTCTGAACAGATTAGAGCCACTATTGGGGGCATATAACAGAAAAAAAAATATCCCCCTAAAAGACAATTATTTTAGAGATTCTCTGACATTAAGCAGTTGGGTTAAGGCTGTGTGTTAGAAAATAGTAGTGCTTTGCAGTTTATTTCAAAAAGGAACAAAAATAGTATATAGGTAGGTAATCTAAGTTCCTGGTCATGTAGGTCTCAACAGAAAACTGTGGTTTAACATAATAAAATCTGAATTGAGTAGTGTCTGACAGATGAGTAGTTAGACATTGTTTGGAAACAGCAAATATTCCTGATAATAAAAATAGGGTGTGTAGACGTGAGGAAGAGAGAAATATTTGGATATGAGGCATGAACATTAAGTGCCAAGTGTCTAGCAACTGAGTGTTTTTTTTTAAGGTTCTGAAATAGTTTATTAGGATCACTGTAACCTTAAGTCTAATTAAGACCTCTAGTCAAAGAAATTATTTGATAAAAATAAATTCCAAGGGAAGACTAAATGTGCCATCTCTTATGTGTTAGAATCTCCAAATGAGGCAAGCTTCACTTCAGTAATAGTGCCGTTTGTCCCTATGTTATCTTCCCTTCTAGATCTTTTGCATATCGTATGAGTTTCCTATCGCCGTTATAACAAATAACCCCAAACAGGGTCAGAATCCTGAGATGGGTTTCTGCTGGACCCAAATCATGGCGTGAGCAGGGCTACATTCCTTCACGAGGCTCTGGGGGGAAATCTGTGTCCTTGCCTTTTTCAACTCCCGAAGACCATCAGCCTCTCTTGGCTTACGGCCCCTCCTCCGGTTTCAAGGCCAGCAGTGCAGCATCTTTAACAGTTCACTCCGACTCTGACTCCAACTCTGATCCTCTCTTCCTTCTGTCACATATATTTTCCGATCCCTCAGCTCCCCCTTGAGAGGAGCTCTGTGATGAACTGAGCTCAACCTGATAATCCAGGAGAGTCACCCACCTCGAGCATCTTGACTGAGTCTGTAAAGTCCTTCCTGCCATGTAAGACTCACAGATTCTGAGGTTTAGCATGTGGACATTTCTGAGGGGCCATTATTTGTCCGCCACACGCATCCAGAGACAGAAGAAGGGGAGGGACATTTTCTGAGAGGAGACCGCTGGAGACTGGACTGGTGGGAGCTGAAAAGTGGCTCCTTGGGGAGAGCCACAAGGCAGTGAGCTTCAAATGGTTGTGTGCTTAAGAATCACTTGAAAATCTGTTAAAAAAAAAAAAAAAAAGGAGGGGCATATTCCTGAGGTCTGTCCCTGAAGATTCTGACTCAGCAGTTTGGTCTGGGGGTCTGTGTTCTACACGTCATCACTCACGTTTCCCCCTCCCAGAGGTGATCTGGTGTGGGTGATCCACAGACCACACCCGGAGAGGCTGCCAGAAGGGAGGTAGTGAGAGCCCTGAGCCTGAGACCACCCTGACAGCAGCATCATTATGAGCTCTGGTAGACACCAGAGTTACTGGAAGGAAATGGGAAAAATATAGCTTTCCTGAGCCCCATTCCAGGAGCTTGTGATCCCAGAGGTCTGGAAAAGGCCTTTCAGGTAATTCGGTCTCAGCACAATTGCCCCAACCTCAGAAAAACTCCTCAGTGTTCTTGGAAGTTCTGTCTGACCCAGCTGTAGCCAGGATACCTCCTATCTTCCTATAAAGAAAATGCTTTTCTTCGCCAGTGTTTTTTCTTTGTGACTGATGAAACAATGGATCATGTTAATTCCTTACTTTGTGTCCCCAGTGCATTTCTCAGAGTCCAGCACACAATGGGTACTCCATAAATGTTTTGGGAATAAATCAGTGGTTTTCCACCTGGTGGGCTTGGGAAAACAGAGATGGTTGAGCTCTGCCCCCAAAGCTGCCGACTCTGTAGGCGTGGGTTGGGCCTCAGAATGCGCATTTATTTTTTTATTTTTATTTTTAAAAAGATTTTATTTATTTATTTATTTGTCAGAGAGAGAGAGAGAGACAGCCAGAGAGAGAACACAGTAGGGGGAGTGGGAGAAGGAGAAATCGGCTTCCTGCCGAGTGGGTAGGCTGATGTGGGGCTCAATCCCAAGACCCTGGGATCATGACCTGAGCCGAAGGCAGATGCTTAATGAGTGAGCCACCCAGGCGCCCCAGAATGTGCATTTAAAACAAGACCCCAGAGGAAGCTGGTGCCGCTGGTTGGGGGAATCACACTTGGAGAATCACGAGAATGAATAGAGTTTGAATTGTTAAAGTTCTAATTCTTTTATAATAAAATGAAAATTTTTATATGTGGTTGAGGGATTTAAAACTTTTCCCAGTTTTTGAATTGTCCTTACTTTTTTCATTATTTCTATTTTTTACCCTTAGAAATTTTTTTATCCTTTAGAAATCGAAAAAGAAAATCATATTTCTCCAGTAATAGCTGTCCTATAATGTTTTATTGTTTATTTCTTTTCTATAAGTGAATTTTCTAGGGACAAAACAATTGAAAATATTTAGAGGAGTTCCCATTGGTAAGGAATGTTTTAAAACTGGTATCTTCAGCATTGTGGATACATAATCCAGCCGTAAATTATCTTTTAGCCTGAAACTTTAGTTTTATTTGCATTTTTCTGTGATTGGTTCTTTGATTTTTTTGGGGGGGACATAGTCCTCAAAGGGGTGAAATCATAAAGGAAAACAGTCACATACACATTATGAGACCCATTCCCACTAGAAACACAGGACAATTAAGAAAGATAAGTCTTACCGAGCCATTTGTCCAATTTGCCTGAGACTTGGCGGTGCATACTTTTTATTATAGAAACATAAAACTCATCCAGTATATATTTTATAGGAAATTTTATTTCTTTTGAAGAAAGCTAACTTTCCCCCTTGTATTTATCTGGCTAGAGATCAGACAGAGGGGACCGATAGCCCTTCTATATACTTCTTCAACCAAAGAAATACTTCTTATGATTGAAAGGTAACTTTCCTTATTCAGACCAAATCATAACTGTATGCTTCCCGCACAAAAAACTCCTCGAGGGGGCAGCAGCCTTACACCTTTGCATCTGGGTGTAGTAAGTTTCTGGTGGTGAAGTAATAAAAGGTATTGATTTTATTTATTGTGCTCCCATGAAAAGGCTGTATAACTAGATTGATGGAATGGAGGATTACTAAAAATATTTATTTTTTTTTTGTCAGATTTTATTTGTCAGAGAGAGAGAGTGAGCACAGGCAGACAGAATGGCAGGCAGAGGCAGAGGGAGAAGCAGGCTCCCTGCTGAGCAAGGAGCCCGATGTGGGACTCGATCCCAGGACACCGGGATCATGACCTGAGCCGAAGGCAGCCCCTTAACCAACTGAGCCACCCAGGCGTCCCTACTGAAAATATTTTTATAGGGCTGGGAAATTTTAATCTTGTAGATACTGCTGAAATTGACCATAATATTGGGCTGAAAGGAGGCATCTCATAAACGTATGCGATGAACTACTCTTGCATGGCGGTTATTAGGTGTCAATACATTTTTATTGAGTGCCTGCCATCTTTCAGCACTATGTTAAATCATTTTCTATCTTTTTTGTTTCATTTTTTATCTTGAAAAGGTTTTTTTTTCCTTTTGAATACCTTTAGAAGATTCAAGTTGGCAAAAAAAAAATTGGTAAAAATATTTATCATCACCCGAAGTAGGTATATTCGAGACAGAAATTTTAAGATATAGTTTGCATACAATGAAAAGTGCAGATCATGAATGTATAATTAGATGGATTTTGACAGAGGCATACATTCCTGTATGATCAAGTCACAGACATTTTTGCCACTAAGAAATTCCCCGCAAATACTTTCCCAATCAATCCCTCTCCCTCCCACACATAAGCACTGATCTGATTTCTGTCCATCCCCTCCTTTGGTGTCTGGCTTCTAACACTCAAGCACCTTCAGTGCTTCCGAGCTTCCCCCCCGATGTGTGTGTATCAGCAGTTACTTCCTTTCTATTGCTGACTCGCACTCCACTGTCTGAGGCACGGGCGTCACGGACAGGATCTGAGGGCTAGCCTTGATTTTCTCCACTCCTCATATGGTGAAACCATTTTTCTTTGAAGTGCAAACCTTGGACTTCCTTCGTCAGTGTCACTAGGGCCCCACCACTATTTGACCATATTAGATCCGAATTTAAACACAGGGTATAGGACCGAGTATTTCTAGCAAGCTCTGGGATGCTGATAACATTGGCGACGCACATTACTGCTTTAAGCAAATATTTTGTGTATGTAAAGGGTTAAGGAAAGGGCTAGAAGAATATGAAACAGAGTGTCCTGGTTTCTCCCAGAGATTCATGTTGATGGATTGAACTGAGCAGGTTTCCATGAACAGGAGGGACGACAGGCAGTGTGAGGTGACAGGAGCAAGAGTCCCGGGAGCCCGGCCTAGTTAATTAGATGGGAGCTTGAGAACTGGACCGGAGCAGATTACCTCTCCTTTTCTGAGCTGGAAAGGATGGATTTGGGCAAAATGGAAGAGGAAAAGGTGAGAAGGGAAGAAAGCAAGACTGTTAGCTTGCGGTGTCTCAAAGGGAGAGAAAACAGAATTCAGTTAACCTAAAGAACCAAAGCCTTTCTTTGCTTTTCCTGATCATTCTCCTCCCACCCGCTGCCTCCCAGAGGGCTGCCAGCCCCCCTGGGTTTTCCTTGTTGCTGCCTCCCCACAGCGACGCGAGTACAGCTCAAAGCAGAGCCAGCGGTTCAGTATTCCTGACTCGCGGGCTGAAGAACGCAGCCGGAGAAACACGACCCTTTGTCTCCTGTGTGACGACAAGTGCAGAAACAGCAACGCGATAACGACAAGAGAAGTAATAGCAACAAGCTCTGTGACGGCTCAGGAATGTCAGGCTGGTGGCCCGTGCTGTCCGATGAAACCTTCCGAATGACCTAGGGGCTGGGAGGGAGAAGACACTTTCCATCTATCCAGTTTATTCCTTTCAAACTGCTTCGAACCCTCCCATGGCCGCGGTGAAGAGTCTGGTTGTCTCAGGCCTGCACCTGCCGCCAGATCAATGGGAGCCTCGCGTTTCATCTGTCCTTGGTGGCTGCGGCTGGGGGCCTGGACGGCGGGCTCGGAGTGAAGACCTCTGGCTGTGTTGTTATCCACAGGCCAACGGACCCCCGCTCTCCACTCCTCTCAGGCCTCTTCTCCTCTCTTCTCAGGGCTGGGGTGGAGGGGACACAGGGTTCCCTGAAGCCAGTCTGACCATTAACCTGGCTAGACCTTTCCCCTTCCTCAAGAGAGAAGCTGTTGCCTACACTTAGGTCCGTTGGGTATCTTGGAACATAGGGGATACTCCACATCCTTCCTGGAATATCGTCTTGCAAAAGCACAAAGAAATGCTCACCTTCACTCAGTATCGGATTCTTAGTAATAATACTACTATACTTCATTAAACTATATCATATTGATATTTTAAAGTTATGATAGTATACTTATAAATAAGTATGTTAATGCTGTAATTATGTTAATAATGTTGTCAAGAACCATCATGTTCACTGAGAAGGAAGATAGAAATATAAACCTTAAAAAAACCCAATAGGTTACTTTCAAAATTTTTATTTATTTATTTTTTTAAATTCCAGTACAATCAAGACACAGTGTTGTATTAGTTTCAGGTGTATGATATAATCTGACAATCACCAGTAGGTTACTTTTGATTAAATTTAAACTATTTGAATATTTGAAATTTGAATTTGGGGTCCCAAAGAGTCAAATATATTTCAGTTGTGAATATGAATTTGTTAAAGTTTAAAATATTAAAATACCACAGTTCAGCCCAGAGAAAAGCCCCAGTAACAATGACAACCCAGCGATAACGAGAATGTTAACACCAAAACTGTAGTCTCTGACTACCATTCCCGACCAAAGGCAGCAGGGTTTCTTGGCGAGATCTGGTTCCATGTTTGAGTGGCAAATGACAAACCAAGACTAGGTCACCTTGGTATGCTGACAATTTTACCATCAACAAGAAAAATGATGGCAGTTGATTGAGACACAATAACTAAACACATATGCCTGAATTTATAATGACACTCAAAAGAGAAAGCCAAAGTAACAAACATAATTTATCACAATTAGAGATAGTCTATTGACTCATCCTCTAAAAGTTAGTAATTAATGGGAAAAATAAATCTTGATCTGCTTTTCATGTAAAAACTCTATTTTTAAAATGTTATGGTATAGCCCTAGTTAATGAGGGAAAGTTTTCTTACACAAGTATTCCAGCTAGTAAATGTAGAAGAAATGTTAAAATCAGAAAAATTAACCATTTTACATCTAATGGAATAACCAACTCAAGTAATAAACATTTATGGAAGCTAAAACTAGGAAACAAAATATTAATGAGGAACTGGAGATTATTCCAAGAGAGCCAAAAGGTCACCCCCCCCCACACACACACACAACACTTTACAGCTAAGAATCAGGCAGTCACCATCTCCATCTGCTGTTCAATCAGCATCATTAAAAGCAGGGCAAATAGCCAGAATGTATTTCCTGGTGTGATGTCATGAAGGACATAGGATCACCTGTGAGGTATCCATGGCAAAAATGTTAGCCCTGAATCTAATCAAACTGTATCTCTAACTTCCGGGTCACACAAACATGGAAGACGGGAAACATGTTGCAAAAGTCAGCAGAGTTCAGAATGTTAAAGAGTAAGTGACCCAGCCTCCTTAGGAAGGCGATGCTTGGGGACAGGGTGAGAGTGGAGGTGAACATGCAGATAAAAAGAGTTGTGAGAGACCTAGAAATCTCAGCAGCACAGAATTCCCCCATTAGGTCATTGTACATCTTGAATTTTCACATGTATTTCAGCACGGGACTCTAGTTGGCCTGCTGAGTGGCGTATAGGGTTCCTCCTAAACTCTTGTGGAGGGTTTAGCTGGTTGGGGATTCCTGTCTCCCCTCCCAAATCCTCTGCCCTCCCCTTCCCACCACGACTGAAACCCAGAGGACATAAATTCATGAAACCAACAGCAAGTCGAGGGGCATAAACAGAAAAAGCGCTTACTAAAAATGGAGCATATCTGAGGCAGTCAAGGATTCTGAGCGGTCGCAGAGTCCAATGCTGTAATAAAAACCAGATAATTTTGTGACCAATAATAACAGTTTGTTACATATGCTGCGATCAAAGCAGTCAGATCTCAGGCTGTATGGTGGAAATCATTGTGCACTGTAAGGACTGTGCTGCGGGCATCTGAAAAGAAATGTTCCCTGAACAGTGTGTAGAATATTAATAGTCTGTTAGAGCTCTCTTAAGTATCAAATATGGGTAGCTCCAACAGGAACCGCGGCCCGAAATACAAACTCTTCTTAATCAGTCTCCTCTGTTTAAAATTCAGAACATGTTTATGTACATGTATGTGTGTGTGTGTTTATGTGTATCTGATTTTATTTAACTTGTAGCCACACTGACAGAATTATCTGACATCTTTTTAAAAATTTTAATTGCATGAATTTCTTATTGAATCATAGCTAGATGCTGAATAATTCCAAGTTAGTGACAGAGATTAAATATCTTTGAAAAGGAATATTAGGGTATAAAGCAAACTTAATTAAGTAACACACCATAATCTACCTAGATTAGTGATTGTTTTATCTATCATTTATTTATTTTGGTCACAGATTCCTTCGAGGAGCTCCTTAATATTTAGGATTCTCTTCAGAGAAAGACATAAACATATGAAAAACTAGTCAAGAATTTCAGAGGATTCTCTCCAACTCCCCCACAGTGGCAGATTTCATTTCCCAAAGATGCCAGGATAATAGTTTGCATCCCACACGTGCTTCTGCAGTGTGACTTGCTGCCCCTAATCAAGAGGTCGGCATCTAATTCTCCTCCTTTTGCTTCTGGAAACGTTGCCTGAACGATTCAGTGAAACAAAGGAATGTGGAAGACATGTTCTAGAACTTCTGACATTGGATCATAAGAAGCCTTGCAGCTACCACCTGGGACTCCGGAACACGCACTCCTGGGATAAACCTCCTCAGGACACAACATCTGTGAGGGTAGCCACCATGCTGTGGGGGTCTCGAACTGTAAGGAGAGGCAACATCTGGTCACTCAGTTTAGCCCATTCAGCTGGGCTCATAGCCAACAACTGCCAGTCCTGTGAGGGAGCCATCTTGGACATTCAACCCTACTAATCTCTCAGAGGATTCAGCCCCAGCTGAGATCTGACCGCAGCTATAGGAGAGGCACAATGAGAGCTGCTCACCTGAGAACACCTGACCCACAGAACCATCAGCGTTAATAACTGTTGTTTTAAGCCACTATGTTTTGGGGTGATTTGTTACACAGCAATAGATAACTATAACACCCACCTACCCCTTTGAGAACCACGGCTCTTGATGAGCTACTGGGGAATGGAGATCAAGTTAATAGACTGTAGTTAAAAATTCTTAGACCCAATAATTCACTAGCTGTACATTTGTAAGTATCATAGAAGATTACCAAAGTTTTGCAACATTTAGATATGTTCTGACTGGAGTGGTTTGGTTTGTTATCTCATTTACACGTCAGCAAGGGTACAACTGGCTATTCAGGCGGGTTTCCTGCTACAACCAGGAATTCTTATAAAGTGTCTGTTCATTCTGTATTGAGTTGGGATGGTTCTCACTTTCAGTTTTCCCTCCCTTCTTCTCTTTTCCCCTCTTCTATTCTGGTCCTCTCTCATGTCTACCTACCCACATATATGCAGTCAGTATCTCAAATCCTCACATCCCCAACCGACTGCCTAACACTGATGCTGTGATTTTTAATGCCAGATAACATTGAGAAGAAAAACCTTTTGAAAATAATTGTTTCTGTGCTTTGATCCAGAAGTTCCACTTCTGGGTGTTTTTTTTTTTTTTTCCTTAACAATGAATGGTTAATTCAGATAAAAATTTAGATACAAGGATGTTTATCACAGCATCACATATAATAGGGGAAAATTGGAAATAATCCAAAGACACATTAATAAGAGACTTGACAAATGATGGCATTCCTCTGCTACAGAATACTATGCAATAGTTAAAATGAGATAAAACTGGTTATACTGACATGGAAAGATATTCAGGATCTTAGCAGATGTGCTCTGAGTGAGGCTTTAAACGTGCCTGCAGAGTTTGGCCTGGCTTCTGGAGCATCTGTGATCTGTCACGAGGTAGCCGCCGTCTGTCCAGGTGATTACTGGTCCCAGAGTGAGGGACGCAAGGAGCAGCGTGAACTTGAGGTGGAGCCCACTCAGCCAATGAGTGAGAGATGAACGTTTGCTGAAGAGTCACTGAGGTTCGTGGGTGGTTGGTTTGTGATGCCGACATCTGACTCATTCTGTGATTCATTACTCAGTAGTTGTGATGCTTGTGTAGGTCTCCCATGCTAAAAACACAGACACAGGAAATCTCATTAGATGTAGGAAAAAGTGATATGGATTACCCTAGGTACCCAGTAAATGTGACGTATTTACACTGCTTTATGAGTATACGCACGTTTGAGGGGGCTCTATCTGTCTTTCGCACTGAGCTGCGGCAATGCCTTGAAACCACATTTGCAGTGGACTGATTGCTAATACTGTGAAAGCTACTTGGCTGATGTTAAAGCGAATGAGCCAGACTTCTATGCTCCTCTCCCTTTGCTATTCTCGTCTGACCTATGTGTCACGTGCGATTGTAGGCGTTTCTGTATGCGATTTCCAAGTCTTGAAATGCAAATACATTTTTACCTGTAAAATGGGAATCTTTTGTTGATGTAAAAATGTTGCTGTGGTAAGTAGTCTAAGCCACATACACTTGGGGCCGTTTCCCATGAGGGTTTAGAATCTGGTTCTATTCATGAAGGTATGTCATTTCCTTAAAGCAAAGTTCTTACCGGTGGCACTTTCGACATTTTGAGCCAGACTGGTGGGCAGCCGTCCCGTACATTTTGGCATTTTAGTGGCCTCCCTGGCCTTTAGACACACTAGATGCCAGGAGGACTGCTCCAGAGCCCTGCGCCCTCCCCACAACATCTGTGGTCATTGACGACCAAAAACGTCTTCTGACATTTCTATGTGTTTTCTGGGAGGCAAACTCACCCACGTGAGAACCGCTGCCTTAACAAGTGAATTTTACTGGTTTTCATACCTGGTTACACATTAGAATCATCTAGAAAGCTTTTTTAAAATATCTTATTTGAAATAACTTTGAAATTACTGAAAAATGCAGTAGTAGGACAAAGAACTTTTGTTTACCATTTATTTATAATATAGAGATATTATATATGGAGTATAATATAACATAATATTTACCAGATGTACTTTTTTATTCTTGTTCTACATGTGGGCATAGATACTTTTTTTCTTGATCATTTGGGAATAAGTTGCAGACAGTATGACCCCAGGCCCCTTAATATTGAGTGTTTATTTCCTAGAAACAAGGATTATTCTTTCACATAATCGTGGTATGAGTAACAAAAGCAGGAACTTTAAGATTAACACAATATTATTATCCAACCCATAGTCTGATATTCAAGCTTTGCCACTTACTCCCCCAAAGTTTTTCACAGAACAGGCCTCAGTGAAGGACACTCATTGTAGTTTGTTGTCATATTTCTTTAATGTCCTTTAATCTAGAGCAGTAAACCTTCCATTGTTTTTTTTTTTTTTTTTTTTTTTTTTTTTTTTTTAATAACCTCAACATTTTTCAAGAGTACAGAGGACTTGTTTTGGAGAAAGGCTCTCAATTTGGATGTAACCACTATTTTCTTATGGTTGGATTTGGGTTGTGCAGTTTTGACAGGAGCATTATGTGAGTGATGCTGTGAGCTTCTCAGTGCATCTCATCAAGAACCACATGATGTAGGTTAATTCCTTTATTGATATTAACACTGATCATTTGGTTAAGGTGGTGTATTCGTTTCCTAGGGTTACTATAACAAATTACCACAAATCGTGTGGTTTAAAACAACAGAAAAGTTTTCTCTCATAGTGTGGAGGCCAGAGTCCAAAATCAAGATGTTGTTAGGGCTGTACTCCCTCTGGGAAGACTGGAGTACAATCCTTCCTTGCATCTTCTGGCTTCTGGTGGCTGTTGCCATTTCTCTTATCTTCTTGGCCTCTGTCTTTACGTGGCTGTCTTCTCCTCTCTATTGCCTTCTCCTCTTCTGTTTCTTATAAGGACACTTATCATTGGATTTAGGGTCCAAGTAATTCAGGATGATTTCATTAAATCTTTAACTTAATGATACCTGCAAAGACCCTTTTTCCAGATAAGTCACATTCACAGATCTTGGGGGTTAGGACATAAACGTATCTTTAGGGGCATCATTCAAGCCAGTACAGGTTGTGTCTGCCAGACTTTTTCACCGTGTATTTATTCTTTTCCCTTCAGCATTAGGGTGTAATTTATGGAAAGATACTTTGAGATGATGTAAATATTCTTTCTATTCCTCATCAAATTCTTACCTATTAGTTTTAGCATCTATTGATTATTCTTGCTCAACTGGTGATTTTCTAATTGCATTTTTCCTTCCACATTTACTAGCTGACATTCTTTTATAAGAGCATTTTCTTCCTCCTTACTTCCCTCCCTCCTTCCTCTCTTCTTTGAATATATCAGTGTAGACTAATTTTATTCAATGGATTATAATCTATTATTATTATTTTATTTTCATATTCAAATTTTCCCAGATGTGATCAGCAAGAGCCCTGTGAAATGGAGTTCTGTGTTCTTTGACATGACTCCCATCATTCTTTGGGCAATTTTCTACTTTCTGGCACAAGAAAATGTTCTGAGTTCATTTTATATTTTCCCCACTCCAGCCCTGGGATCAGTCCTTTCACCAAGGACCCTTGGTTTCTTTTAGTGGGGAATAGTATTTAGAAATCAAAATCTGGGTGTTTGAGAAATTTTTCTAAATATTTTGTCTCCATTTTATTGGCAAAGAAATAAAAACTGTAATGAAAAATGAATCTGACCACAATAACTGTTGAAGAGGATATAGATCTACTGGGATCAATCCTAGTGGGAATAAAAATGATGTATCTACTTTGAAAAGTTTGGTGCAACACTTTGACATGGTCTCATAATTACGAACTTAATCATATTCTTCTCTCTAGTAATATAACTGAGAGGTATCTGCTCAAGGGAAATTATTTCCTATGTGCTCCATGAGACGTGTGCAAGGATGTTCATAGCTCAGTACTCTCAAAAACAAATTCCTTTCTAATGTGGTCTGTCTTGGTCTCTGAGGTACAAGAGAGTGCTTCAGCCTCACCCTCATATTCTAGAATTCTCTCAGTGGCATCTTAATACTTGAACAGATGTTAGTTAGTTAGTTGTTCTTATGAGGGAGAGAGAAGTCAGGAACAACCTACATTGCCATCTTGGTGATGTCAGTCCCTGAGAAGCTTTTTAAATAAAAGAAATTTTTGAACCCTACTTCTGGAGACTGTAAGTCAAAGTCCGTGTGTGTGTGTGTGTGTGTGTGTGTAAGGTTTCAGGTAATTCTGTTGCATAGCAGTGTGTGGGAGCTACTGCCCTAATGCATTTAAACCATGATTTAGTTTATACTATATTTTTCAAAAGCATTTTTTTAATCTAAAGGAATAAATAATTGCCTTATACCTTAATTACTGGAAACCTAAGCAAGTAAAACCTATAAATTGAAAAAAATACTAGGTATCAGTTAGGTAGAAAATGTGTTCCATGAGGTAAAATAATTATTGATTACAAAATCAAGTCAACCTAGACTCATGTCTCGATAAAACTACATTCTCAAGGGATAAAGTGGAAATTTTACTTTTCAATTGCATTCCTCTGACTATAATCTCTCTCCCTCTCTCCCTCTCTCTCTCACACACAGACACACACACACACAAGAATGCATCACTTTATGGGAAGAGGTTCGGGGAACACAAGAGTTTTCACAATAGAATAGAAAAATCATCTATTTCAATATCCATTGCTTGGCTACCTTCAATAATAGATAACTCAGAGAAGGAACAAAATTACTCCAGTGAAGCCAACTGTACTGTTGAATAGTTTTATCACATTTTGGTATTGAACGTGAAAAAGCATTTTTCCCCATATGAAATTTTGGGTTAATCTTTTTTTATTTCTTAAAAAAGAAGGAACATTCCAAGGAACTAACATTTATATCTTGAGGAAGAATTTCTTGTTCTATGTACAGAAAATTAGCATGAATACTGAAACTTTAGGTGAATTCGTCTTGGTAAAAAGGAATACAATATACCTCCTCTTTCAGATGGACTTTCTTCCTCCCTGACAATCACTCAGATAAATTTTGAGAAAATCCCCCATGGACGCAAGCACTATCATTCTTATTATCAGCAAATAATAAGAGTTGTCATTTCTGAGTATGGCAATGTCTCCTCATCCACAGCTTTGTTTCCCGTGGCTTCAGTTTCACAGGGTCAGCCCCGGTCTGGAAGCAGAGCGGCCTGGTGTGCGGTCAGCAGTACCTGACATTAGGTTGGCTTCATCTCAGCACATAGGCGTTTTATCATCTCACGTCATCGCAAGAAGGGTGTTAGTTCAATAAGATACTGTAACAGAAACCACGTCCACATAATTTTATTACACCGTATCGTTGTAATTGTTCTATTTTATTAGTTATTAGGTATTATTGCTATTATCTCGATGTGCACAATTTGGACCCTGAACTTCATCCTAGGTACGTATGTGTGAGTCCATATGTCTAGAGCAACGCAGGACACACACGGTTTGGTACTTTGCGTCATCTCAGGGATCCACGGGGGCCCTGGACTGTGCCCCCCGCGGTCAGGGTGGGGACCACGCACCTCCGGGAATGTTACGCATCGTCACTATTTTGCAAACGAAGAGAATACGTGGAACAACGCGTCCAGCTTCCGGAGGCTGGGAAGTGGCCATGCTAGGCCTCGAGCGGCGTGCGGGAGCGCCCGGTGACCTTCGGGAACAAGCAGCCCCCAGACCCAGCGCGGTCCCTGCGCTGTCCCGGCAGACAGGGCTCCGCTCCACCTCCTCCCGACTCTCGAGCCCAGGCTGATGCGGAGGCCTCTGCTTGGGGACACCCGGAGGCGGTGGCAGGGGGCAGGGAGTGCGGCAAACCGCTCGCTGACTGGGCGCGGCTGCCGGACAGAAGGAACAGAACGGCCTCGGGGAAGCCGATGGTCGTGCCCGGCAGTGGCGTCGCGACGGGTTATCGACTCGGGGGTCGTGCGTCTCAGCAGCCCGTGCTCGGGGCGGTTCGGCCCGAGGTGGGCGAGGCGGGCGCACAGCGGGACAACACGCAGCTATGACACGGTGCGCCCACCAGGGACGGGCCACCGGGCCTGGTGCGACCTGGGCTGGCGGAGAGGCCCTGGGACCCAGCGATGAGCCTGCACTGGTCCTAGCGGACTGAAGCAAAGACGGTTGTTCGACACTTCCGGGGAAAAGTCGACCTTCTGCCTTTTCTAAAATGGCGCTGCGGCAGCCATTTTCCCCACAGGGCGGAAGTGCGACAAGATGGCTGACGCGGTAGGACAAGGATGACGGGATGTGTTGGAAGCGGAGCCAAGAGTAACGCGGCCGCGCACCGAGGCCGCCATGCGTCTCTGGAACGGCTCACCCTGGGAGTGGGGGGTCCGTCGTCTGAACTTTTTGATGATCTCGTGCAATAAATGCCCTAAGTTAAGCCAGCTTGAATGAGACCTTTCGTTCCGTCTCTTTACATCTGGTCACACTCAATTCCGCTGCCGAGTGCGGTCCCAAGCTGCCTGGACAAGTCCTCTGTGTGTGTGTGTGTGTGTGTGTGTGTGTGTAATGCGCTCAGTTTGTGTCAAAACCATGTGGTAACATGGTGAACGTTTCCAAAAATAAGAAGGAAATGGTGTATGATCATACACCCCAAAATGTCGACTAGTAACGGGGATAGCCCACGTCCTTCCTGCCCTTCCCCGACCTGTCGTGGGCACCACTTTGATGCAGGGTAGGCCAAGCCACCCACATAATTTTGTACCCTGGCTGGCAAATCCTTTTCCCACCTCACTGCGTGACGCCCTGTATAGAGATCACTGGGAGATGTTCTAGATGTAATACGATGTCCATAAAAATTTCCCCAGTTTTGGACATTCAGGCTGCTTCCAGCTTTTTACTTTATGGAGAACAGTGCCATGCACGTATACATCTATGTGCATGGATGTATCTGTGTACATATGCGCATGTGTGTACACGTGTATATATGTATCTATGTGCATGGAGGAACATGGAAGGACATACACAAAACATCATGCCGGCAGATGCTTTCCTTAAGGCCTCTGTGCCTCCTGGGCCAGAACACCATCAAACTCCTAGAATTAGGTCTGGTTGGGCTCTGCCTGCTGTGTGTCGTTGTAGGTACCCGTGTACGCAAATCTGGTGTTATTTACTGTGCTAGGTTAAAAAAAAGGAATAAGCATCTTGAGGTTTTTGCTAGAATAAATAATGATGATTTGAGATAACGTTTGGAATCCCTGGTTAAAATGCAGAAGATGACTCCTAGGTGGAAGCCCACGGGGACCCATGCAAACATAGCAGTAACACCGAATCCAAAAGGGAATACTGTGGAGGTCCAGCAATAAAGATTGCAAGCAAAAATAATCTTTTTGTACTGAGAGGCTCTACTCAATCCGCTTTCTTTAATTAAAAATTTTATGTGTTTATTTGAGAAAGAAAAAGAGCAGAGAGCGAGAGAGCGTGCATGAGCAGTGGGGAGGGGCAGAGGGAGAAGCAGACTCCCCACTGAGCAGGGAGCCCAACCTGGGGCACGATCCTAGCAGCCTGGGATCATGACCTGAGCCGCAGGCAGAAGCTTAACTGACTGAGACACCTAGGCGCCCTTTTGGTCTGCTTTTTGTACTGAGATCCTCCCCTGAACTACTCATGCAAATGTGTTTGGCTACCGTCCTCGGAAGAGGTTATGCCGAAAGGGGGCAACTCTTTACTGTCCCCTGAGAATCTGTGGACTGCCCTGCTGGGGTCAGAGGGCTCTGCTGGCCTGGCCTGCCCACTGGTCTCCCGTGGCTCTCCACGTCTGGCCCAACATCCCCCAGTAACTGCGCAGCTTGAGCACTTTTCCGTGAACTTAGACACTGTCTCTTGCTAGCCTGAGATTCATTTAGATTTATCTCTGTTTGCTATAAATAATTAAAAGGGACCTGAGTGGTTATTCAAGAGTAGTGTCCAGGCACTTCTCCAAATCTCCTTCTCTTTCTCAGCCTCGTTTAGGAACTGGAAGACTGGTGAGTTCTTAACTGGACGTCCCGTTCTTTGGCCCTGTGAACCTTGGTCTGCAGGTACACAGATGCGGCTGGAGATCTTGACATCTGTGTCTCGGCCAGGTTCCCAAACACAATTTCTTGACAACTATGTTAGCAAAAGCATTTAAGCTGCACTCACAAGAGCATTAAAAGCAGAGACAGTTTGTTCAGTGGGTCTGGTTTCCCGAATGAGGGAATCCTTCTTTGGCAGAGTGTGGGCTGGCTCCTGACAAAGAAGTTTCATGTTGTGGAGCCGGAAGAGTGCATAGTAGTGACTTCTGAGGAGAGTAAAGAAGCCTACGTATTCGAAACCAGTCCAGTAAGAGGGGATCTCCTCAGGGGGAAGTTAGTCGAGCAGATGCCCACAGGGAGAGGCTAGGGCATCTGTCTCCGAAGAGACAGCATGAATGTAGATGAGCGGTGAGACCTGTAGCTTCCAGAGAGTTGGGGGGGTGTGCAGAGGTGAAGATGAGGGCCACCAACAAAAATTAGGCCCCGGAAGACAGACAAATGCAATCCCTACCTGCAACCCTCCCGTAATGACTGCACAGATAAGCAGCTGGTGGAATCACTTTGACTGTAACGACTAATTTTAAACATATATCTCTGGCTGAATCCATTCAAAGAATACAGAGATACACCAATGCATCTTTTTGTTACAAATTTTGAAATGTTTTAATTTTCAACCAGAGGTTTTACTATTATTTTAGACAATGCCTTAGAGTCTCCTTTTGTAGCACTTTTCTTTCCCAAGACTCCAAAGTAATGCCCAGAACATCCTCCGGAATTCAAATATGGTGCCATGCCAAAGCCTACCGTAGGATTTTGTCTTGATTCGTGATAGTGAATGTCGAATGTAGATGGACGTATCCTCTTCTTTTCTGACAAAGCAGCACCACACATGCGACTTGTTTACAAGCTCTTTCAGGTCCCCAGAAGGGAAGCTCCCCGAGGGCAGGACGAGCCTGGGGCGTTTGTGCTCACTGGCTTCTCTTGGTGGGTAAGCACCTGCTCGCACAACAGAGGATACGCGCTAATGGATTTCCTGTACCCTTAGAAGTGTATTTACTGGGAAAAAAGAGGGAGAGAGAAAAATTTTCAGTGGAAGTAGAATAATTAAAATAAATATTACAGGGTGAGAACCCGAGTGAAGTCCCCACTTAGGGAAATATGTGCTTAGCACCCAAACAAGGTAGGCAGCTGCTTACAAAGAGAGAGAGAAGTAGAAAAGTCTGTAGCATGTTTTCTCTTTTCAGAATTCCCCAACTACAACATAGTACTTCAGATTTTCCTGAGGGGCTTTCTCTGCACTCTGCAGTTACCCGGTGAGTACCATGAGAACCATCACTAAAGGAGGAACCTGGCACTTCTACTCTCTGAAATAGCCCTGGCACCTCATGGAGATGAAATTCTGCGGCTTTCAATTTCCATGTGGTAATAGCCCCACGCACATCAAGTCTGACAGGCCGTTTATGGGTTTTGGCAGCAGAGTGAGGTCTGTGCACAAGAAGGGCCGACGAGGGAAACTCCACAGAAGAATCTAGAGCGAGAGCAGCCTGGCCTTGCTGGGAAAGGGCAGGCAAGGGAGCAGGAACCCTGGATGCTTGCTAAGGAGGACGGCAACGGAGAGAGAGAGCCATTGCTAACCCCCAGGAACACTGCTGGCATGCGCCCTCCCCCAGACAATGGGGAAGCCTGTGGTTCTCCTCATGAGGACCTCCCTCAGGCCCTCAACCCCGTTGTCTGCTCAACAAATCTCCTGTGAAGAGAAAGGTCAGATCTTTAGCATCATCAAGAACAACTCAGTGGATGGAGAAAAGCCATCATATCACACAGCAATTACGGAGCCCGAGGACTTCAGTTGTATTTCTGAATGAAAAGTGTATTTTAAGGTGGAAATATACTCAGCATCCTTAGTCAGTTCCCTGTAAAAAGGGGACAGTGGCATTTCCTTATGCCACGCAAATGTTATCAGGATTAATTAATGCTTTTAAAGTGTGGACTTGAAGTCAAAATTATTTCAACTTGAACCAAATGGAAGGCTTTTCCAAAAACAGACATATATCTATCTTTCTTAACTACTAAGGAATTTCCCTTTTTCTCTGCTAAAATTTAAAAACCCTAAACAACAGAATGTTTTCAAGCCTACTCTGTAACCCTAGTTATTGACGGCTGAAACAGTGCTCATATAAATACTGTAAGACTTAGTAATTTCTTGCAGAACCTGCTTCCTTAGGGAAAAGTGCTCCTTGGCTATTTTAAGCAGTGAGTTGCATGTTCTCTGAGCGAGTCTACTGTCATAGCAACTGATTTACCACAGAAAAGCAAGAAAGTGCCTTAAGTCAGAAGTGCTTTTCCTTCTCCTTTGTTTGGGAATCTTTCCTTGGCCTTTAGAATTAAGTTTTGTGACTCAGATATCATGGAAAATTTCAGCTAATCAATGATAATTCTGTGGTAATATTTTAAATTTCTGAAGTGCCAGATTGAATGGATCTTCAGATGCTATGGTTTAGCGCTAAAGGTTGGGAAAGCACGCCAACCAGAATACCAGAAAATCATGACAGATGCATGGGAAAATCAGCCCTGTGAGTCTATGTAAATATATCCAGAAAATTCAGATTAAAAAAAAAAAAAACCCAGATCTGTCAGAAATTTAAGGCTCTGGATTACCTTAATTTAATTTAATTTATTTTTAGAGAGAGCAAGGGCTCATGTGGTGGGGGGTGATGTGGGGGAAAGGACAGAAGGGGAGAGACAGAAGGGGAGAGAGAGAGAGAGAGAGAGAGAGAATATCTTACACAGTGTGGGGCCCACTGTGGGGCTCTATCTCTGACCCTGAGATCATGACCTGAGCTGAAATCAAGAATCAGACACTTAACTGACTGAGCCACTCAGGCACCCTGGATTACCTTAATTTTAATGACATTATGGTTAATCTGATCACATGTGGAATTATAAACTGAGTTTCCTATTCCAAAAGAGTCAGTGAAACAACCAGCCCGTGGTCTAACGAAGCAGTCGCCCGCATATAGACACGGGCTAAAGGGGGAACCTGAAGTTAATCCTTTGGGGGGAAATGTTTGAGTGGCTCTCAGTCCACGAATGACAAAACGGCCAGCACAGGGTGGGGATGTATGACGTCTCTTGTATAAGAATACAGTTAAAAAAGGTTTCCTCCATGACAGCTGAATTTTCTAAAGTTACAAAGTGTTTGTATAACATGACCGTGCACAAATCTATAATCCGCCAAATCTGTTAGATGTGGGAAAACACTTAACTTTACCTCTTTAAAAAAGGGGGGGATGTTAAGAGAAAAGAAATGCACATCTGAAATCACATCTCTGAAATCCTCAGGGTCCAGAAGTATTTTGTAATTTAGGATTTTTTTTGGCTCTTGGGTGGGTAAAAAGGTAAATATACCTTATCATGTATAAACGCCCCAGTGAGGTCTGGGCAGCACCCTGTGATAAAGGCGAATTGGTATTTCAGCCGTGGAACTTACGAAAGTTCACACTAACTGTGATCAGTGAGGATCCAAAGTAGCCTCGAGTCCGTTCAGGGCGGGATGTTTGCTAAATGAGGTTAGGTCTGGCCAGGCTTTGATATCAAATGAGTTATAAAAAGTCTTTCATTTATCCAACCTCTTTGGACTTCCAAGACTGGCGTAGAAGGGAGGACGAACCTGTGTGCTTTCTGCGATGACCAACGCGCTTCTCCGCCTCTACCCCAGTAGAGCTGAAGGCACGTTCTGTCCCGAAGGGGCAACAGGTGAGTTAAGGAGTAGCAGAGCTGCAGTAAGTTATCGAAGGGAAATAGTGGCGTCTGGAAACACCTGCTTTCCAGCGGAATATTCTTCATGTTTCGAATGAGAACAGGAAGCTGAGCAGATGGAGGAACTTCGCCGAGCTGTGTGAGTCCCAGCGTCGTGTTGCCACAAAGGAGGGCGATGGGGAGGCTCCGCTCCACAGCTGTGCGGTGAGAAAGAGAAATCTGGAACAATGGAATGTGTAGCCATGATAGGTGGGGTCCTGTGACAGGTTCATTCATGCAGAGGCAAAGACTAAGGAATTCCGCATCAATGAGCGGACGTCCTGAGTTCAAACTTGATGCTATTAATTGCTTAACCCGTGTCTCACTGTCCCCATCTGTGACATGGGGAGAGTAATGTCATAAGTTTGTTAGGAGTCACCTATCAGCTAAAACCTGTCAATATTTAGCCCAGTGCCGACTGCATGGTTAGCAATAAAAAATAAAATAAAGTTAACTGTTTGCTACTGCAGGTGAAGATAGAAATATCTCACTCATCCACCGTGTTTAATCAACGTCATGGGGCTGTGTGGGATTCCATGCGAACACAGGGTTCTCTACCTGCAGTTCGTCTCTGATGGGATCGCTCTGAGGAGGGAAAACACACAGGAGAGGCGTCTCTTGAGTAAGAAACTTGCTTCAGTTACACATTAACACAGCAAGAGGGCGATTTTGTTGTTAAAGGAACCCACTTCCCTGCTCTGACCCACTGCCCTGACCTTTCCACTTGCTTGTGTGTGATTGTGGTTTTAAATCAACCAGTGTATTAGGCCCCAGAGTTCTGTGACAACCAAGTTCAGAAAACTATTTATTTTTCTTCTATAGTTTTCTGAATTAATCTAATTTCTTGGTTGTCATCTCTCATAACTCACAACTTTCCATGCATTGAATTTTGGGCTTTCTCTCTCCCCTTCACATAAAGCTACAAACCTGAAGACAGCCAGCTTTCCTCTTTCTTCCCCATAGCTTTCGCAGCAAAACGAATTCACATACTTTGCTGCCTTTTGTTTTGTGTGTGTGTGAAGTAAACAACTAAACTGGGAAAATCTCTTGTGAACTTTCATAATTTTAACAACTCCATCCGGCTTTCCGCGATAATTGATGCTAACTATTAGGATTGTGTTTTCCAAACAATGTTCTGTATATGATATACAAAATCCATATCCTATATGCCAGGGAGGGATCTGAGGGCGATCTGGCTGTGACAACTGTCACCCCATTGATCACCAGGGTTGATTCGGCTGATCTGGCTGGCTAGGCGGGTGTCCCCTTCCTCCCTCACCGCTCCACGTGCGTCCCTCCCGAAGCTGCGCGCTCGGTCGAAAGGACGACCTTCCCCGATAGAGAGGACCGTTCTTCTTTGGTCAAGGGTATGCGAGTAGCTGCGCTCCCCGGCTAGAACCTCCAAACAAGCTCTCAAGGTCTATACGCCAGGGAGGAATTTCCTGTTGATTTGGCAAAAATGCCGTTCCGTAATGCTGTCCTGTGGCTTTTTTTTCTGTCCAACCATGGGCTTCCTTTCCTACTGTTATTGTTCCCATTATTTGTAATAAGTTACATTGTTTTAAACATAACTGTGTATAGTTATTAACATATTCCTGCATTCACGGAAGTGATATTTACTGACCATGTAAATGAGGAAAATACGCGTTGCCTTCTATGTGAAATGCAAGGTCGTAAATGCACACTTTTGGTCCCCTGGATGCTTATAACATGGAAGGAGAAGTAAGACAGGGACACATGTAACTACGTATTAAGTAGTGCAGAATATGTAAATTTAGGTTTTGGTACCCCGTAGGTCAGAAGAAAGTAAATTAACTTTTAGAAGAGCTGGTCAGGAAGGGTTTTTAGGAGATTTGGGATGTAAATTGCATCTGGAAAGGTTGGTTGGATTTCAACGGATGTAAAAGAGACAGAAAAAAATGCCTTTCACCGAATCTCTGAGAGAAGAGAATACAGGATATGTTTAAAAGAGGGCCGTAATTCAGATGCACCGATTGTAATATACGTCCTCTTTTCAGAGATATTAAGAAGTGGGCATAAATGTACAAATTAAATCAAGAAAATATAGTATTTAGTTAATTTGGCTGGAATGGCAGATTTCCAGATGGCAAAAACTGATAGAAAAATCTGGAAAAATAAGTAGAAGCCAGATCCTGGGCACTCTCGAATGCCAGGGGAAGTATGAAGCCTTGTATGTAGTTTGCTTCCGGATTCTTCTTTTCTTCTAATCATAAGCTATTAGAATTGAGGACAAGATCAGCTATACTAGTCTTAAAACATAAAAGTCTAAATTCTGGAGTATTTATTCAAGCGATGTCCTTCAAACTGCTGGTCCGCTTTGGCAGGCCCTCCCATTACAGACTTCTTTTTTGCATAAAGAGATAAACATTTTACATCATTTTACTCACGTGCTAGGCACCACGATGTCAGGAATGAACAAGACAGTCTCACCCTCACATGCTTATGGCCTGGCTAATGAATTTCCAGCACCGTTTCCCCACTTCCCAGACACCCATGTAAGATTTGGCCGGCCTGTCAATCATTAAAAACATTCATCGCCTCTGATGTCTTGGCCTTGTTTCTCGTTTGTGGTTATGATTTCCTGCTTGCTCTGCTGAACTGTGACTTCTTGAAATCCCCACACCCTGTCTTAACACCTACGGGACTTTTTCCCACCGAACTTTTTTTTCTTCAAAGCAGAACTATTTACAAATGAGATTTTATTTTTAACAGCATCTCCGTAATTACATTACTAAAGGAAAAAATTCTGCATTTCGGATTCCCTCGATGTCAGCAGGACCCCCACACGAAGGAGGTGATGGAACACAGATGGAGTCAGACGTGTGCCAAACATCCCCTGCGGAAGGTGATTATAACAACAAATGCACATGGAGAAAACCTCTATTTGGTCTTGGAATTAAGCATGCAGC
>NW_019154085.1:4418413-4426274 GCF_002288905.1 Enhydra lutris kenyoni
TCAGTATAGGATTTTTCATTTTCTTGAGGAATTGGTCCCATTGCTGTGATGAAATGTCCCTGTTTCAGTATAGGATTTTTCATTTTCTTGAGGAATTGGTCCCATTGCTGTGATGAAATGTCCCTGTTTATCCCTGATAATATTCCTTCTTGTGGAATCTACCTTGTCTGCTTTTAAATAGCTGTTCTAGTAGCCTCCAAGATGGTTTCCAAGGATCCCCACCACCAGTATAGACATTCTTTATAGTCCTCTCTCCCATTGTACCACAATGGGTCTGTGTGGCTAATAAAATATGGTAGAAGTAAAGTTATTTCCCTTCTGGGATTACATGATAAAAGTCTGTGACTTCTGTCATAGCCCTCTCTCTTACTCTCTCTCAGAACACTTCCTCTGAGGGAAGTCATGACAGGAGCAGCCCTGTGGAGAATCCAAGCAGCAAGGTGCTGAAGCCTTCTTCCGATCACCAGGTAAGTGGGTTCTGGATGCAAATTCCCCAGACCCAGCCAAGCCTGACACCTAGACTGAGGGAGACCATGAACAAGAACACCCAGCTAAGCCACCCCGAGATTCCTGATACACAAAAACTAGGAGATAATACATGTTTATTGTTTAAAACAGCTCCATTTGGGATAATTTGTTACACAGCAATGGGTAACTTATACACTCAGCTTTCCTTTGATTCGTATTTCCATGGTGTTTTTGAAGTTCCTGAGAAACCCCCCAAGTTTGATGATTGGCCAGAAGGACTCACAAGACTCAAGAGAAGGTTATAGATAACTGAGTAAAGCAGCAGGGAAGATATTTTCACTGGGCAGAGTTCAGACATAGTCAGAATGGGCTTTGGAGCCTTTCATCAGAGGCCACACATGACGTGCTTTCTCTCCAATAGTGACCGATAAGAACATGTATGGAATGTGTCTACACAGGGAATCCTGCTGGAGCCTCGAGGTCCAAGGTTTTTCTGGTGTGCTGGTCACATGAGCATATCTTGCTGTGCAACCAGCTGTGGCAACTGAAACTCAGGACCTCAACAGTGAAACTAGGTGCATAACTTAATTTTGATATTTGTGCAAAGCAACTTGACATTTTTCCACATATACGCAAATAAAATCGTCATCTGACACCTAAGGGCCTGTATTCCCAGTGGTTGGCCAAGGGTCATTCATGGTTCCAGATTCTTCTGGAGATATGCAAGGAATAAACAACCAGAGCGGTTTTGTTAACCCTTTCCTTTCCACTAAGGTGGCCCACATCAGTTAGCATCAACTTCTAAATATGTCGACGAATGAGTCTTCAGAAAATTCTAGCCTCTAGACTTCAAATATTCCAGCTTAGGCCCCCAAAATTGTGAAACAGAAACAAGCATTCCCCTCTGTGCTCTGGCAGAATTCCTGATTCACAAAAAAGTATAACAAGTAATAAATGACTGTTGTTTGAAACCACCAAGTTTGGAGGAAGTACGTTATGCAGCAATAGACAAATAACGCAGGGTAATATTTTCTTGTTTCTTTGCAAATCTGGCATTTTTTAAAAAGGATTTTATTTTATTTATTTGAGAGAGAGACAGAGAGAGCACAAGCAGAGGGGCAGAGGGAGAAGGAAAAGAAGATTCCCTCCCCACTGAGTGGGGACCCCACAAATCTGGCCATTTTTTATTGGGACACCCAATATGAACTTTATGTTTTGGGACACTGGATTTTGTTGTATTTCACTAAATAGTGTTAGCTTTAGTTCATGGTTAGCTAAGTTACTATGAATTTGTGGAATCCTTTTGAGGATTGTTTTTGTTAGGGTGAGTCCAGAGCAGCCTTTAGCTTTGGGCTAATTTATCTCCACTGCTAAACTGGTAACTTTCTCAACACTGTTTCAGAACTTGGCAAACCCTTTTGGTAAAGGGCCATATGTAGTATTTTAGGGTTTACTTGCCTATTTTTGCTGATTTTTCTTTGTGTGTACTTTATACTTCTTTTAAAAATATAAAAATAATGCTCGGTTTGCACGTTTCCGAAAACCATCTGTGGGTTGGATCTGGCCTGTGGGTTATAGTTTGCCAACCCTGCCTCATCTAATGGCCTTTGCATTCCACTCTAGAACATGAGTTATTCCAGGCCCTGTATGAGTTCTAAAAACTTTTCTGCTTACTCATTCTCCTGGTTCTTTCTCCACCCCTGGCACCATGGCCTCTCTGACCTCCGATCTCTCTGTTTCTCACTCAGTAAGACTGCAGGCTCTGTCTGGGTTCCCTTTCCCCATGTCGCAGCCTGGATATGGCCTCTAGAAATAAGCTGGCTTCCTTAATTGCAGACGTCACCTCCCTTATTCTTCGCCTCTCAGGGATCACGGGCTGTATTTCCTATGTTTTCTTTTCTAGCTGATTCAGGTGGGAGGTTAAATTCAGCCCCTGTTACTTTATCTTGAGAAGAATCTTCATTCATTCTGGAATTATGTTATTACCAGTTCTCACATTTTTATTTGCATACATATACTTACTCCTATGTGTTGGTTTCTACCTAGAATGAACATAAATGTCTAACTATTTTGTTCTGTTAATGTCTTTATTGTTAAACACAGAACCATACCCACACACATGCAGATCATCATAAATGCCATCCTAAAAGCTGGATGTCAGTGACCCTAGTCCTACTAGCTTTCTAGTTGGGACAAATCTTAAATCATCTCGCTGCTGTGGGTCCAATTCGAGACCTGCATGGAATTTCCCTCTCTAACATCCTTAGTAGTAAACATATACTTCTGAAGGACACATTCCACTTTCTACGATAGCCTATTTCATTGTTGGACAGTAAGTAATTGTCAGACAGTGTACATTATAATAAGCTAAAATGTAATTCTTTATAACAAGGACTTTTTAGTCTTTTACTGAATTTGTGTTTAAACCTATATCCAGAGGACCTTTTCTTATCAACTCCTTCTAGCCCTCGTTGTGCATTTTTTATTCAGTCTACAGATATGTATCATGCTGGGCTCTGTGCTGAGCTTGGGCTTCTCTCACCAGAGAAGGAAGGTAATGTCTCGGTCTCACGCATCTTTTAGTCTGATGGCAGAAGTGGGAGTGCCATAGGCAATTGTGCAAATGCGGGCAAAATTACAGTGTGCTGTGTGCCACGGAGAAGTGTGCGCAGTGACACTACACAGAAGAGCCTTGACCTGATCAGGGAAGTTAGGGAGTACAGTCTTAAGGGGATATGGGTTGAGATCCAAAAACCAAGTAAGAGATAATCCGACAAAAGGGGTGAGAGCTTCCAGGAAGAGAGAACAGCCTTGTCAAAGGTACTGGGGCAAAAAAGAGGAATTGGTGTTAAATTTAAATGCAGGACTTCCGGATGACCCTCCTAAAAGCTCTACTTACTCAAGGAATGCACTCGATCTCAGAAATCTCACTATGTAGCCAAACACACATTTCTGATATTTTGGGGATACTTGCAGGGAAGCAGATTTTATTTTACTGTAAAAATACTTTGGACGTCCTTTGCTGTAGTATTGTCCCCACCTCAGGTTTTGTGGAGCTCCAAGCTTATACTTTTGGGGCCCTCTTTAAGAGAAATAATACAAATGTTGGATACAGAGTTAAGTATAGGGCTTGGAAGAGGTCCTTGCAATTGAGAGGCCCTGACCTGACGCTACATTAATTTCAGGGTAAATAAATCTACCCCCTGCCTTGAGCTCTTCAAAGGGGGCATAACCACTAATTGGTAATGTTATCAAGGGAGTTCAATATGTTGTGTTGAAATCTGGACTTGCCATACCTCTAAGATTCCCCAAATGCGAAGATTTTGTGTTTACTTGGCTCTTAAGTTTGAGAAGTGAATAGGTCAGAGTTTGACTTTTTGTAATCTTCACAGCCCCGCTGCTCTTTATAGCATGAATTATCTGACAGCCAAACAATGGTGCCATGTTTGGGCTGAGTGGATGGGTGTGGATGTGGGTATGTATCTTAACAGTGGGGGGGTTGTTTGTTTTTGAGAGAGAGGGAGGTTTGGTGGGAGGGGCAGAGGGAGAGGGAGGGAGAATCTTCAGCAGGCTCCATGCCCAGTGGGGAGCCCCATGTCACAACCCTGAGATCATGATCTGAGCTAAAATCAAGTCTCATGTGGAGCTGGAGCCACTCAGGCGCCCTGTGGGTATGTTTCCTTTCAGTTCTTAGTTGAAAACATCTGAAAGTTAAATGTCAGCTTCAACCTCTAGCCGTTTGGTTTGTTCTAGCACCTACATCTCAAGCCGTAGAATCTGAACTAAAGAGGTTTCTGAATCAATGCCCGGGTTTGATTCCCGTACTGACCAATGTGTGTGCATGGTGAACGTGTCAGGAGTGGTCCAGAGATGGCACCTCCCCCTGCCCCCCAACGAGTCCCCTCATACCCCATCCTGCTGGGAAGAGGAGGACTGAGGAGAGGAAATGGATGCTTCAGTGCTCGGCTCTCTTTCCCGCCGCATCCACCATCTGTGTCATGGTCAGAAGGGAAGGAGGACGCATTGCCAATAAACTCATCACCTGCCCCTCGAACGAACACAAACAAACACAGAACCCTCAGAATCAGTTACGCTCGGAATCATTGTTATAAAGCGGGGTAACACCAACGAGAGAATAATCACCGCGGCCCCATGACTTGGATGCTTTTGTGTTCCCAGGCGAGCTGCGTGGGCAGGTCATAAAGCTCTTAGCAAACTTTAATTAGAGCTCAGAGGTAGGTGAGTTACGTGGCTAAAGTTCCTGCCATTCTGGTCACCAGGAAAGGAAGATCAGGTGAGGCTGAGTGGTCACTCCGTGGCCTCCTGGTCCTGTGCATCTGTCGCGGCTCTTCCGGTCTGTCAGGTTTCTGGGAATCTGACTTGTTAGCGGCTCTGCCAGGCCCTGCTCCCTTGCTTGGGGGCGCCGGGGTTCCGTGCTAATGCGCTACTGTCAGTTCGCTGCCCCAAGGCTCAACCATGCCAAGTCTGGACCTGTTGCCTTTTTTTGGAGTGAGTCTGTGAGGGACATCTCTGAGCCCAGGGATAACAGTCCTGGAGGCAGGCTGGCTCCATGTGAGCCCTCAGCGGGAATGATGGGCAAAAAGACAGCACTCTTCAGTCGGAGATCACTGACTGCACATGACTCCACATTGGTTTAAGTTTTTTCTATTTTACTATCTAAAACAATTCAAAAATGTATTTTTGCTATTTACATATTCTTAGAAACTACCACTGCTTTAAAAGAAAAATTTTAGGGCTAGTAAGGGAATAAGAAATAAAGTCTCCTTGAAAGTATGTGAAGACTTGGAACTTCCCTGTCCTGGTTGTTCCCTACCCCACTCAGAGGTCTGGAGTGCCGTTGTGCCCCCTGAGGACTGGGCGCTTCTTCCTTGGCCTGGGGACTCCGGGATCAAGAATGACCTAAATTCAGTCTCGGCCAGTTAGGTGTTTCCCAGACACCTATAGTTTCCATCAATATTATCCATGCACACATACGTTGATGCGATCTGCCTCAAATCTATGTGATTTATTTTGTCCAAACAATCAGGAGAAGGGACAATATTGTTTTATTAGACAAAGAGTGATTGCCCTTTATTTATCCTACAACAACCCTTTTTCAAACTCCAGTGGCTTCCATTAGGTCTGAAACTCTGGGGCGTAGAGAATCAGCCTCTGTCCACCGAGATGTCACGTGTACAGTCTTGAAAACTATGATTCGACTCCTTCTCACTCCCCTCGGCCTGGTCTCAGCTCTCCTCATTTCTTAGTCCGGTTTTTCCCTTTGTGTTTTCACTGTCTACCTCTAGGCTTCTTCTCTTTCATGATGTCTTAAATTATTGAAATCAGAATTTCACATACACATTCATCTTTCATTGTGGTTTTTGTCTGAGGATACTTAACAATTTACCTTTATGCCTTTATGCTTTTTAAAAAACGTTTTGTGTATAAGAATACCCAGTTGATGGCTTTTTTTTCCCCTTTTTTTGGTCTAATACATTGATTTAGGAAAGAGGTGACTATGACTCCTGGTGCTCTTCTTAGATTTTAACTGATTGCTCAGAATTCATCTCCCTGCAGGTGAAACATTTCCCCCTAAAATTCTGAATTATTCTTACATAACTGGAAGGTCATTCCTTCCTTCCTCTTTCTGCTCGCAGTGTCCAGTCCTCTCCTCCATGAGGTGACACTGTACTCCCTGGAAAGCCCATGTTATGAATAATTTACCAACAGATGAAACAAAAGAATCATCCTAAGACATGTGCTTGGCAGGACAGCTTCTACCGGTATGCGCTCCGGGCGCTAACACCAGGACACTGTGCTTGTGGGGACAAAGGCGGCTGGATTGGTGTCTCAGTTTGCTAGAGCTGACAAAGTACCCTTGACTGGGTGGCAGCAGGCAGAGCAGTGAGAGGGCAAAGCAGGCTCCCCACCCAGCAAGGAGCCCCACGCAGGACTCGATCCCGGATCCTGGGATCACAGCCTGAGCTGAAGGCAGACGCTTCATGGGCTGAGCCCCCCCTCCCCATGCTTCCCAGGGTTGGTTTCTTTTGAGGCCTCTTTCCTTAGCTTGTGGGTGGCCCTCTTCTCCCTGTGTGTTCACACTGTCCCGTCTGCGTGCATCTGTGCCCTGTCCTCTTTTTATGAAGATACCAGTCATTGCACGAGGGCCCACTCCAGTAACTCACGTTAGTTTAATGATCTCTTTAAAGACCCTCTGTCCAAATACAATCAGGCTCTGAGATACCGGAGGTTAGGGTTTCAGTGTCTAAGTGTGGGGGCGAGGATACAGTCCAGCCCGTAACAGGATATTATCAACCCTTCACGTAGATGCCAGATTCCCGACAACAGCAGCGACCTCCGAAACAAAGCCCCAAACCCTCCGAGTCTGCAAAACTCAGCCTGGGGAACCCCAGGAGGGCCCAGTGCTGCGGGCCCCTCTCTGACTTTACAGACTCTTCGAAACCAATGAAACAAGCCACTTAGCTGATTTCCCAAGCAGCGGCGGGCAGGCGTGCGGAGTCACCGCCAACGGAGAGCAGCCTGCACCGGCCGCGGGGCGCCACGGCACCAAGTGGCTCCAGCCCCCCCGCAGCAGCAGAGCCGTCAAAGGGCAAAACGGCGTCACCTGCCACGCGGGGTGCCGAGAACAGACAACAGCAGTGCGTCCCAGTGTCAGAGCAGGTGACACGACGCTCAAAGACCCAGAGCAGAAGCCCGTGGAAATTTTCTCATTAAATAAAGTAAAAATTGGGCGCTGGAAGGACAGGAACCTCAGCCTTCAGAGTAAGTCGCTGACGCGAGATGAGAATTCCCCGGTTCCGCCGGAGAAGTGCTTCTTTCTGCAGGGGCAGACGAGGTCCCGCTTGGGATTCGCGAAGACTTTGCTCTAATCGCGAACGCGAACATGGGAAAGAAAGCTCGGGGGCTTTGCTGTCCCCGTGCTCCTCAGGGGAGACTCGACCTCCAGCGCGGCTGCCAGTCGCCGCGACTCACTGACGGGCCTCAGAGAACCCGCCCACCCGGCACCGTTGACTTGGGCCCGAGCCCTGCAGTGCGGCGTGCGCCGATACTCGGGTAACTTTACGGCGCGTTGTGAAGGCCGCGGTTCCGTGGCACCGGATTCCGCGCACCTGCGCCAGCCGAGTGAGGCTTTCGTGCAACACTAAACCGCGCTCGGGTCTTCGCAACCGAGTTCCGCAGGTCGTCGTGCTGCGGCGGCGCAGGAGCCTCCCGAGCGCGAGGGGCCGTCGCGGAGCTCTGCGGGGCCCGGCGCCGCCGGACGGCGCTGGAACGTTGTCTGCCCGTCCTCGCCGCTGCGCCGCCACCTTCTCCGGCTCGTGCCTGCGGCCCCTGCCTCCGGCCGTCGCGCTCCACGAAGCGCCGCGTGCGTCCT
>NW_019154085.1:4426284-4462877 GCF_002288905.1 Enhydra lutris kenyoni
CCGACTGCGGGCCCCGCGCGTCCCCCGACTGCGGGCCCCGCGCGTCCCCCGACTGCGGGCCCCGCGCGTCCCCCGACTGCGGGCCTCGTGCCCCGCGGCCGCCCCTCCCACAGCAGATGCGCCCCGTGTTCGCCTTCTGCTTGTCAGGGCGTTCGGGACGTCGGCGGTGCTGCGGCGCACGCCTCCCGCGCGACCCTCAGCACCTCCTTACGATCAAAGGAAGGTCACCCAGATTGCGGGGCCGCAGACTGTGCGGCGCGCGGCGCGTGTGCTGGCCGCTGGCGACCCGCGCTCGTGCTCGTGCTGGGGAGGGGGACCCCCGACCCCTCGTGTTTGCAGCTTCTGCACCTGCGGAACGTGGAGTCGGGGGACGCACGCGGCTGGCTCTGGCTGGTCGGTCAGAAGGTTCCAGCACGCGGCCGGCTCACGGCCCAGGGGATGCTGTTTGGTAAAGAGCGGAGAAGCCCGCGGAACCGGCTTCTCCAGCTGCACAGGGCCAGCCTGGGGCACATAGTCACGAGACTGTCTCGCTTCCAGCTGCCCTCCCCTCAGCCGTCCTCACTGATTGCACAAGATCTGGACAAACCCTGAAACAGCTGTAAAGTCGCAAGCAATGAGTCATAACATGGGTCTACTCGGAAGTTCTAAGGGTCGCTACCACGAAGGGAGTGCAAAATTCTCAGAATTGGTAATGGGGACCCACAGGCCGACTTCAGGATTACCGGCATTAACCCTCCAAAATATGTTTTTCAAGCCTTTGCTCAAGCCCCACCCCTTCGTGCACACACACGTATTAGACACGTGCTACGGTGTCTGTGACTCAGCAGTTTTCATCAAGGAGAAGTAACGGTGCCGCCAGCTCCCCCCCCCCCCGCCCCATCCCACCTCCTTTCTTGCTTTCTGTACAGGAGGGAGTAGATCTTGAACTTCTTTAATCAGGAATTTGGGGCTACTCGTCTATCTCCCAATAAGATGTTCTGTTCTCAACAGATAGTCAAAAAGTATTTAACTCTCGTCTCATGGACTATGTGAGAAATACCTTTTGTCCTATTACAGGTGCTCATAAATGTTCATTAATTCTTGCACAAACAAGTCGAGAGCATTTCGAGTATAGAGGAAAGGTTTTGTCTCAAGAAGAACTAGTTTTCCTGCTTCGACAAGTGAGGAAGGAGGTGTCTGGACTCACTCGACCCCTTCTCTGCCATAATCACAAGCCTGTGGTTGGTCCGCTCTCCCGGATGGAACTCTGCCCTGCACTGCTGCCGTCTCAGAAGCCTTCGTCAGCCATGACCCAGATCGTACGTTTAGCTGTGCTGGTTTCTGGGACTTAAGGAGTGAGAAAAACCTGAATCTGAAAAACAAATAAATCAGGTGCCTGGGTGGCTCAGTTAAGCGTCTGCCTTCAGCTCAGGTCATGATCCTGGGGTCCCAGAATCGAGCCCCGCATCAGACTCCCTCCTCAGTGGAGGGAGAGTCTGGTTCTCCCTCTCCCGCTGCCCGAGGCTCCCCCTTCTCTTGCTCAATCTCTCTCTGTATGTCAAATAAATAAATAAATAAAATCTTTAAAAAAAACTACAGTAAAAAAGACAGACGGTAACAACTCCTAGTAAGGAGGGAGGGAAACTGGATGCCTCATGAGTCGTGGATGGGAATGGAAACTGTACAGACACTTTGGAAAATAGTCGGACAGTTTCTAAAACGCTGAACATAAACTTGCCACATGACCTCACCTTCCTGCTCTGAGGCATCCACCCGAGAGAAAGGAAAGGTGCGTCCGTATAAAAACAGGTACGAGAATGTTCACAGCAGGTTTATTCATAATCGTCCCAAACTGGAGAACATCCGAAGGTCTATCAGCCGGTGACTGTAGACACAAAATGTGGTCTGTCCACACTCTGAAATATTCCGCAGAGACAAGAAGTTAAGGGGATGACACGGGCTACAAGGCTCGAGAGCCCCGATGATGCTGTGTGGAGCGAAAGAAGCCAGACACGGCAAACTACGTGTTGTAAGTTTGCATGTATGTGAATTTTCTGGGAAAGGCTAATCTATGAGAGATGGGAAGCAGAACAGCGGTCGTTTGGGGGCGGGGATAGAAACTGGGATTGACTACAGATGGACACAGGATTCCTTTTGGAGTGATAGAAAGTTTGCACATTTTGTATGACTGTAAATTTACTAAGCATCATGAACTTGTAAGCTTTAACATGGGTGAATTTTACGGCATGTAAGCAATACCACAAACAAAATCTGCTAATTCTGTGTAGCTTTTGGATTCCCCTCCTGTTTGCAGATCCCAGTGCTGCTATGTGTCTCCCAGGCACTTCTTTTCACCGGCAGGTGAGGAGAGCATGGATATGTTGCCGGAGGAGGCAGGGGCCCGGTCAGGCCGGACGAACCCAGAGATGTATTGACAGATTTTTCTTCGGCAGTGGGCATGCTAGGTACATAGTCTGTGGGCAAGGACAGGGCTTATTCATGGAGTCACCACCCTTCCTTTCGTAGAGTCGGCCCAAGGAAGGAATGATGTTTCTGTGGAGGAGCGCGTGCCTCTGGCGGGATCTGCGTGCCGGGGAGCTACACTGAACCGTCGCGCTATCTTGATTCCAGCAGACAAAGACCCGCCTTGTTAAATGGAAGCTGGTCTTACTGAAAGAATGAGATTGTTTCTCTGACCACTAATCTCTTTCTTATCAAATGTCCTGTCTTCAGGCATAACAGAGCAGAAAGCCCACGGGGAATCTTCTGGTTTTAAGTTGGGCTTTTGATGTTGCCTTTGAAGAGATATCCTGGAACTTGCTCCAAAACAGCCCAGTATAAGGTGGCATATCCCGTAAGGGACCAGCCAGGAGCTGGGAGAGCAGGAACTTAGGCGAGGAGTCTGTGATAGTCTTCTGGCCCCAGGGGAAGAAATAAAGAATTTTTTCACCTTTCCAAGTGGCAAACTAGAAAACAAGAAAGTACACAGTGTTCTAATTTGGAGTACTCAGAAAATAACGGGCCTGAGAGTATAGTCTGGTGCCTTAATTTGCTTCCAGCCATACGCCTAAGGAAAGTTTTGCCCTGGTGGTCTCGTTGCTCGGCCCCATGGCCTCAGCTACCTTTGCGTTTTCGTGTCCTTTGATTCTCTTGTGTGTACCCGACATTTTAAAGGTGTATTTGTGCTTTAAAAATAACAGCAGGGGTGCCTGGGTGGCTCAGCTGGTGAGGGTTAGGCTCAGGTCATGATCCCAGGATGCTTGGATCGAGTCCCTCATCCAGCTCCCTGCTTGGCATGGAGTCTGCTTCTCCCTCTCCCCTCTACCTGTCGCTCCCCCTGCTTGGGCTCTCTTTTTCTCTGTCTAATGAATAAATAAAATCTTTAAAAATAAACAAATGAAATAAACACAGACGAACACTTTAATTTTTTTTTATATTGGGATAAGAACACTTAACATGAGAACTACCCTGCTGGTAAGTTTTTAAATTTACAATCCGGTATTGCTAACTACAGTCATGTTGTACAGCAGATCTCTAGAATTTTTTCCGTTGACGTAACTAAAACTTAATATCTGTTGCACAGCAGCTCCCTCCCTCCCCCCAGATCCTGGCAACCAACATTCTACTCTCTGTTTCTACAAACCTGACTGTTTGGACACTTCATAGAAGCAGAATCACGCAGTGTTTGTCCCTCTGCATCTGGCTTATCTCACTTAGCATGATGTCCTCCAACTTTATCCATGCTGTCACATCAAGCAGAACTTCCTTGTTTTTAAAGACAAAATAGTGTCCCATAATGTATTTATGTCTGCATTCATCTGTCGTGGACAGTTAGGTTTTTCCATAGCTTCGGATGTTGTGAATAATGTTGTGAATAATGCTGCAACGAACGTGGGAGGCAGATAGCTCTTTGAGACCCTGATTTCAGTTATTTTGGAGAAATACCCAGAAATGGGATTGTTGGGTCATATGGTAATTCTATTTGTAATTTTTTTAAGGAAGCTCCATACTATTTTCCCCAGCAGTGAACAAGGGTTCTCACTTCTCTACATCCTCGCCAACAGTTTTCTTCTGTTTTCTTGACACTGGCCATCCGAACAGGTGTGAGGTGCTATCGCGTTGTGGTTTTAATTTGCATTTCCCGGATGATTTGTATTTGCCCTTCCGTTGCTAGTGCCTGGCCATGCCTAGACCACAGCAGATGTTCAATAAATATTTGTCGAATCAGTGGGTCGAGTTTCAATAACACCGTCTTTACGACACTCACAAATGAAGATTCAGTGCGAGCTATGGTGGTGGAAGCCGGGGAGTGGGGTGTTAGTGTCTATCACAGGAAGGCACAGGGTCCCAAGGCCGCGGGGATTCCCTCCGGTTTCATGTTAGAAGGCTACCAAAAATGGCTGGGACCTGGGGACTAGAGAAGTTCACCACAGTGCGAAAACATAGTGTTTTTAGAAGAAGCTAAATGAAAATATCTTGCACAATCTTTAAAAAATCATTATCTTAAATATTTGCATTTTCTGAGTGTGTGTGCTCCAGAGCAAAGCCCAGGAATGTTTTGTTTTCTTCCCAACCCCACCCATCCTTCAAGGCTTGTCTCCAGCGTCTCCTTCCACAGTCGCCTTTTCCGAATCTCTCACGCATTGTAGCACAACATTTTTTTCAGCAAGTATTTGTGCTCCCTTCTCCCCTGGAGTCCCCGTAGCTCCTTCGATTACCCTCCAACGGCTTTTGGAGGCCGGGAAGACACTGGGTGAAGTGACTTACGGACCCCAGAGACTATTTAAAAATAGCTCCATTTCTAGAAGCTGGTGTCCATGCATACTTGCTGTGATTCAATTTTAAAACAGAAAAGCATTTTTTTTTCCAGAAAACCTTTATCAACTTGACAGATATAGAAGGAATATTTTCAGTTAAGCAGGCTTATCAAAACAGTGGCTGACTTCAGAAGGCAGGCAGGCCGAGCTCGGGTGAAGTTCCCTCTCTTTGATTGTTACTATAAAAATATGGAATCAATATTTCACACTAGAGAATAATGTTTATAAAATGTTTTGTTCTGTGTGGATATACCCCCAATTAATATTTTATAGGAACAAGGCACGCTTAAAAAACTGATTTGGACTTCCATTAGTTTCATCGTATCGGTGAATACTTTCAGTGTAAGGCTTTCTCAGTATTTGCCCAAACTCTTACCGGTGTGAGCATTTCTAGAAAGATAACGGTTTTCCTTCTGTCTCTGCGTGGCATGATGGAGACAGCCACGTCAGCTGGGGGATATATTTGTGTAAGCCAGATTCTATCTTGACTTTGGCAATGAACAAATGTGTCATCTGGAACAGTCACCTGAGATATCAGCCTCCTGTCTGAATCTGAATTATGAGGGACATGGACATCATGACTTGCTGTCAGCAGGCGGTAGGATCTCCTGTTCCCTCCTCATTTGCAAGGCCCATGGCTGAGGCTTTCGGGTTCACTTCTTTTTTTTCTCTCCATGCAGCTGCGCTCAACCGCTTTCAGAAGAACCTGGATCGGGCATCTGGAGGCTGGGTGACGACCGGCTCGGACAGGAAGGCTATGATCCCATGCTTGGGCTGGCCTGCAGGGTGGGGCCAGGAGGTGTGGAGACATGGGCACAGGAGGAGAAGTCACAGGGGGGTGGATCCTGCATGCTCAGCATCTTGGGGCAGAAGGAGAGAGTAGACAAGGGGGTGAAGACAGACGAAACCAGCCGGGCTGGGAAAGCTGTGCTCAGCTGGTGGGGCTCCCAGCCTTAGAGCTATCACTAGGAGGCTTAGGTCCTTGCACAATACAGCCTCCTGCCCCAAATCCATTACTGCCAGGATAGACTCCTAGCAGCCCCATTAAGGGCTAGTTTGGGTTTAAAACCTTCTTCATGTTATAGGTAAGGAAATACCAAGCAGAGATTAGATCTCTTGGGGTGGAAGTCATGAGAACATTGCGTCTAAAGTGCGAACAGGCTCGCTCTCTGCCCTTTGCTGGCCAGAGAAAGGTCCTGTGAGTAAAGGAAGCACATGGGACATTCTTTGTCTTTGCCAGCAGGAGCTCCTGTAAGCCCACCTCTCTGTTCCACTGGGTTCTGCCACCTGCAGGGTTTAGCTCCGCTACTGGTGTCCTCATTTCCTAGAGCCTCCAGGCTTTAGGATTATGTTCTGACTCCCTCTAGCAAGACTGGACCTCAGGAAGGCAGAGCTAAATGCCTCTGCTCCTTCCTTTCAGTCTAGTTGCAACATTCTTCTAAGTTGGAGGAGGAGAGAGTTACAAGGGCGAAGCAAATGGAAGACAGAGGTTATGCTGCTTTCTGATTTTGCTCAGGAAGGGCTGGGCCTTTCCTCTGCTTTTTAACAGACAAAAATAAGGCAACAAAAAGGCAGTGCAGGTGGCTTTTGGCAGCCTGGGTTGTATGTTAAGAGAACCCTGTGCTGCTCCAAACTTGTCTGCCTTGGCTAACAGTTGTGCATTTACTGACCTGTCCCTCACGCCTGCTTGTCTTGTCTCAGATTTATGTCTGTTTTTAAACCTTCCTGGCAAGGCAGGTTTGCTAGTATGTCCTGAAACATTCTCTACCCATCCCCCAAATGAGGCTTCTTTTCTATTAAAGAGAAAAGTCCTTCAAGGTCTGTATCTAATATCCGAAGTGACTGTTAAAGAAATCCTACTGCTTTGTCTCCCTGCCAGTCTAGACCCTAGTCCTGCCGCTCCTGGACCCTGTTTAATTTACAGTCAGGTGTCGTCGAGAATGTTAACCCCTCCATCACTCGCTCCCCGCTTTGAAAACACCTGCAGTGGGATTTCCCTTAGACCGAAGCACCAGAAGCTTTTCACTTCCTCTTCACCAGTACATTTTACACACGGTAACGTGATTCACATTTCTTTTTCGCTTTGCCACAGCTCAAGGGTAGCCTTGTGTCAGCCCTGGCAGTGTCTCCTGTGGACTGGTTTCCAGATCGGTTTTACTACCACCTCCGTGTGTGTGTCCTGGAAGGAAACGACTCCTAACTCAAGGTTTCAAAGGGCAGTGAATTTATGAGTGTTCATAATGTCTCTTTTTGCGTGCCCATATTTTGTAATTTTTGTGTGTGTTGAATAACATAGCATTGCTTTTATGCCAAGAGAAAATTAACAAAATAACTTAAATAATAAACCCAAGCATGGAAGAAAATATGTGAAATTTCTGTCTCAATGAATTCCCCTATTCATAGAAATTTTGTTGTTTTAACCTAATCTGCTTTTGTTGGCCAAGTATGTCATTCTGTCGTTCTTGAACAATCCTCCCCCCCCACCTTTTCAGTATTGTAAGAAGCCAAGAACGTAAGAAATTAGCTTTAAAAAAAAAAAAGGAACCAATTATAACAATCAGATAAAAATGCTGATGACACACAGAGAGCTACAAAGTCACCCTGTGGAGTACACACCACGGTCCCAAACCCTAAAAGAAGAATCACTGCAGCTTACTCATTTTCATATAAATATTATTTTACCAATATGCCTACTGACCAAATTAGTTTGAAACTAAATACCTAAGCACATTTGTTTGGTCAATTTTTACTTGGTGAAATTTCATTTAGCCAAATTGTTTTGGGTCACATTATCTGCTGCAGTTTGTGAAAATTGAAAGGTCTTTGCATTTCCAGGGCTTGATAGGCTGATAATTCACACAAGTGCTGGACTCGGAAGCAAAGAGGATGCTTTCACCCGTTCTGAGAGCCGGTTCAGTCTACCTTCTGGAGTACGTCCACCACTCGTAACGGTTTGTTCTAATACTTCAGAGACAAGCGAGGGTTCCATTCTGCAGTGAGAAGTATAAGTGTTCCAACAGGTATGCAGCTCTGATGGAATGTTGGGCGAATAGAAACTAGAACAAGAATAAGCTGGTGCTCTTCTCCATCACTTAAGGTGACCACTTAGTCCATAATGAGCCTTGGGGCTGCCCTGGCTATAACTGACTTAGGACTTCCTGCCTGGTCCTAATGCAAGACAAGAGTGTGCTGCGATCTCATTAAAAGCTGAAGTGACACTAAACCTTTGCAATAAAATAAGAAAGAAACCTTCATCCTTCAAGATGTTGAGTTTCCGGGGAAGTTGCAACAAGGCTAAATGAGTGACGGGATCTTCTAGTGGCTGCGATGCCCACGTTCACAGCTTCCTGCCCTTCGTTTCTCCTGGGATGAGAAGGAGGGTAAGCGGCAGGTTTAGAGTTTAGTTGCCTAAATGGCTGGTATGCAAAGATGACTCGAGAAGATAATCTGGAGTCTTTTGCTGTTTATAGAAAGTCTTTTCGAGCCACAGCGCTGTTCTTCAAACCCTGAACATCCTGATGCTAGGATTTTCAGGTCCTTTTGCCTCCAGTATCAAAACACTGTACCTACTCAGCGTAATTTTAGAGATGTTGATGAACAAAATCCCCGACAACTACAACATCTGCCTAGACCCAGGGGGTCTCTCTCTGAGAGAGATTCATTACGCACCAGAGCCCAGTGGAGACAAAAAGGTAGAACCTGGTTCCTCTATCAGGATCCCTGGAATTTAGGGAAAAAGACAAAAATCAAATGTTGTAATCTAGTGTGGTAAGTGTACGCATTGGAGGTGTGCACAGAGTACTAAGGCAGCAGGGAAGTAACACCAGGTCCCGTGCAGAGGTGGGGAGGAGAGTCCGGGACCACCGGGAAGAGCTGATGTCTTCTGGGAGCTTGAACTCTGGAAAACAAGAGGGGCCCATTAGTTGATCTATAGGAACAGCTTTGTGTGTTCTTGTGTTCACTGAAGAGCTACTCCTTTGAGCTCCTCATAGAGGGAGAAGCTTTCTAGAGCTGCAACAAAAGAAGATATAAATTTGCTTAATTTATCCATGACTGTTTACACCCTAAAGAATGGTCTCGGTTGAAGCCTTCCTTCTTAATGTGCTTCACCAAGAACATATCGGCTCCCAGGATCTTCCTGCACTTACTCACCTGCAGTCATGTGAGGGTGCTCTGGCCCTCACGCCCGGCCGGCCACCTCCATGGCGCCTCCCCTTCCTTCACCCAATGGCTCCCTCTCGTGAATGTCTCCTTGTAACAAGCTGTGTCGTCTTTTTTCTGCAGGTGGAGTCATTCAAGTGCTGTAATATTCACAGAGAAGCAGTCCCCGAACTTTGTCTTCATTTATGGGTACATGTAGTCTGAAAGTTCATTGTTCACTAAATATCTCTGGTTACCATTTCACTTTAATTCAAACAATACATCACTTTTCTAGAAGTGATTCGCTCCAGATCTGAACTAATTATAGACATAGTTGCAAATCTACAAAAAATGTTTGAAAATCATGAGCAGACAAATCATTTCAATTTCTAGTGTACATTGTTGGTTCCCTTCCCATTGACTACTTTTCCCTCTTCTTTTTCCTCAGAGAATTCCAGTTTGGTCCAGGGTGGATGTTCATTAGCCCTGGGAGTTCTGGCCCCTAGTCAGGGGTTGATTTGGGCAAGGCAATGTGAGGCCCTGAAGGGGAAGTTGGCTGGGAGGGGGGTAGGGTAGGTCTGGAAGAGGTTTCCTTCCCCTAAAAGAGACACAGAAGGAGATGTTCTCTCCTCTTTCTTGGAACATCGCTGCGTCTGGGATGTGCCTTTGGAACCACTACAGCACATTGCCACCAGCTGGATGAGCCAAGTGTGGAAGAAAACAGAGTGGGTAGAATTCCCCAGCAGTAAAACAGGGCCTGAAGTATTGTGCCTGGACTCTGTCCTCCTTGGAACCTCTCCGTTCAAGGACACAGTACATTGCCTTACTGCTTAAGCCGTGATGACTCGGGATTTTCAACTATTTACAGCCCAAAGCGTGCTCACTAACAGGCAAGTGTGCACTGAAGTTTATACACTCTGCTCACAGAACAGTGGGTCAGGCGTTTAGTTCTAGGAAATGGGCTTATCTGATTTCCCAGTTCAGGGCAGATTGGAAAGAGCACGTTAGAAGTGGAGAAAAGGGGGCGCCTGGGTGGCTCAGTGGGTTAAAGCCTCTGCCTTCGGCTCGGGTCATGATCTCAGGGTCCTGGGATCGAGCCCCGCATTGGGCTCTCTGCTCCGCAGGGAGCCTGCTTCCTCCCCTCTCTCTCTGCCTGCCTCTATGCCTACTCGTGATATCTCTCTCTCTCTCTCTCTGTGAAATGGATAAAATCTTTAAAAAAAAAAAAAAAAAAGAAGTGGAGAAAAGGGCTGTTAGACGCAGCGGCCGGACAGAAGAGACAGAAAGGTGGAAACCAGAAGCCCGGATTATTAATGACGGGCAAACAAGTCCTCCCCCTCCCAGCTCGTGTGGGTGTCAGAGTCCATCTCAGTGGCTAATCCTTAACGATGACGATGGCCACATGTCATCAAGGGAAGTTCACTTTCTGTTTAGCATACTCTGTTTTAGATGGGGGATGAGGCTGATTAATATTCCTAAATATGTCTTGGTAAACAAGGAAGACGGTTAAATGATTAAAGGGATAAGCTTATCTGAAAAGGCGCACAGAGAACTGATTCACTCCCCTGCGCGGCTCAGCTGATGAGCACTGTACGTCTCTGCAAATAGAACCTGCTGGAAGTTTGCTTCACCCAGAGAAAAGGGAGGTGACAAAAATGCGGCAGGATTTGGCTTGCTGCCCCGAGTAGCTCGTTTCCCTTTGGGTCCCCGGGAGAAGCCCCAGCAGAGGAGAAGCAAAGCGTCAGGACCTGGTGCTACCCTTCCAGGAAGACGGACTTCTCTGTGGTTCGAGGGCTCAGCGAGCCTGGCTCCGCGGCCTCCTCAGAAGCTGCCTGTGGGAAGTCAGTTAGCTGCTCGCCTCTCCTCCTGGGGGGCTGAGCGCTTGTAATTAAAATGTAAATAATTCTCCGGGCCAACAGCTTGGAAACAAAAATGACTGCAAAGATCACACTAAAACCGCACCACGCCAAACAGGTTCTAAGTCTTTGTCTGCACAGATGCTAAACCCACCGGCGGAGTTAGTTGTCTGGGTGAGGAGTAGCTCAGAATGAGTCCTTGGCAACCATGTCCGGCCAGACTCCCCTGACTCCAGCATCTAAAACTGAGGGTGGCTTGTTTCCCCAGTTCCCGGGGCCTGGGCAGCTCAGAACACAAGTGTTAGGATGAGCCCAGGCCCTCCCTGCGGCCAGCGGGCCCATCTGTGACCCCCTCACCCGGCCCTCCTCTTGGACTGGGAGGGCAGCCCTGTACTGGGCAGCGGCGGGCTGGGTCTAGCTCCGCGTTCGCCTGCCCCTGTTGGAAGCAGATGTGCTGTCTCTACAGGCCTCCGCCCCTCGGCATGTTACTTGGGTTATAAAATGATTCTTAGTTTGAGGTGTACCCCGAAACTTTAGTAATATGCAAATACAAGCCAAAGAAGGTGGGAGACCACCTAATACTCCATTTTCTACCTCCCATCAGATATGCATGCAGCTTATACAGAGTAGGTGCTCATGATTTTTAAAAATTAGTAATAAGTGATTTATCAACCTGAGTACCAAGCGAGGGAAATATATAAAGAATGAAATAATTTTATTAAGAACGAAACAGACTAATTAAATTAATTGGTTTCCAGGGGCATTTTTTTATATTGCTGTTCATACTGAGGATTGTTACTGGAAATTATTATTATTATTATTAGCGGCCAACATTTTGGGTTTGAGCTAAATGCTTTGCATTCGTGGTTTTATTTTATTATCAACAGCAAGCATACAATTATTAAACCCATTTTACAGATGGAGAAAATGAGGCTTAGAGACGTTAGGTCATTTATCTGGAGACATAGCCTGAGGTAGTGGTTGGAGTACCCCTCAAATGTAAGTCTGTTCCCATGTGAAAGCCCTAACCACTGTGTAGTTATTGACCATAGTTGTACTGAATTTTTCTAAGATTTCCCCTCATTTTTTAAATAAAGGGGACTTGAGATCTTATCTCTCACTTGCATTCTAGTATGTTGCTGTAAGGGTGAGAGGAGGCTAGAATCATGGTTAATCTACAGACAGTGGTAGAAACCATGTATGCTCAGGAAGTGGCTCATATGTTTGTCATGGCAGAGAAAAGACCGACATGTGATTTTAGGGTTACTGAAATGTAATTGAGTCCAAGGGTAGATGTTTTCAAATTGAACATTCTAAAGAATTTTCATTAAAGAATTTTCAATAAGTTAAATAATTTTCCTTAAATGCTTACTTGATTTTTAAAGTTCACTTAAAAAAAAACCGATTTAAAGTTTTCCTTACACTCTACATTCGTTCTTATTTTCGACTCATTCATTTGGTTAGTGGGGTCAGGTAATGTCTAACGATACCACGGCTGCGGTGGAAAGCTATGGCACGGGAGGCTGGTCTTCAGTCAGCCTTGGAGTGTCCCGCTCTCATTCTTGGTGACCCGATTTGGGTTCATAAGGTGAACCGGGTACCAGGCTTCACTTGGGTAATCGCCAGGTGGGTCCCTCCGGCCCTGTGTTTGGGGTGTATAAGCTAGTTCAGGTGCTCGTATTTTAGAGTCCTGTTTCTCCATAGTAATTTACATGTACATATATGGCTTGGGTACCATATGTATATTAGCAAATACATGCTTGTTATTCCAGCAGTACAAACTCAGGGGAAGAAAAGTATTATATAACAGGAAGCATGGGGGCACCTGGTGGTACTGTTGGTTAAACATCAGACTCTTGGTTTCGGCTCAGATCCTGATCTCAGAGTCTTGAGATCAAGCCCCACATTGGGCTCTGTGCCCCTCCACCTCTGTATTCCGCTCTCTCTCAAATAAAAATAAAATGAAAATAAATAAATCTTAAAAAAAAATAACAAGAAGCACAAGAGGCTGAAGACCACGAAAGGTAATTGTTTTTTTTTTTAAAGTCTAGTGTTTTGCCTTCTGTGTTTTGGAGTTGACTATTTTGTTTGGAAGAGTTCTTGACTCTGTCTCCTCCACGTTGGGGGACTTTCTCTTTCCTTCATTTTTTTTTTTTTTTTTTAATTTTAACAATTTATTTATTTGGGAGAGACAGAGAGTAGGGAGATAGATCATGAGCAGGCGGGAGGAGTGGAGGGAGAGTCAGACTCCCCGCTGAGCAGGGAGCCCAAGGCCAGGCTCTATCCCAGGACCCTGGGATCATGACCTGAGCCGAAGGCAGACACTTATCAACTGAGCCACCAAGGCCCCACCTTTCCTTCATTTTTATCGACCCTGCTCTGTTCAATTTGATTCCGCTTCTAGGAACTTCTCCTCTGCATGGGGCCCTATCCCACTGAGCTGTGGCCTCAAACCCACGGTTTTGCGGATCTCCTTGTCTCACTCTTCCATGTCCCCAGTCGCTTCTTCTCTGGATCTTTTTATGCAGACGCTGTCTGTGGTTTGCCATCACCTGTTCTTACTTCATGGTCTGTGGGAATATCTTGTACCCAGTTTGGTTGCATCCATCATTCCATGGGTTTTTGGTTTTTCTATTTAGTTGTTCTGTCTGTTTCTATGTACAAATACAGAAAGATTCAAAAACAGTGTCACTGTTACTTCCGTCTTCCCAGAACCTCCCTCCACCTGCAGGCTTCCCATTTTGAATCCCAAGGTAAAGCTAGCTGCAGAATAAGATCAATGCCTTTCTTCCTCGACCGCAGACGAAGGAATAAAGCTCTGCATAAGATGTATTTGTCAACCTTGGCAACAGCTATAGAAATGCTGATGCCAGGGTCCTAACCCCAGGAAGCTCTGCTTTAATTGGTCTGGGATTGTGTGTTCCCTCGGTGGATCCAGTGTATAGCCAAAGTTGACAACCAGTAATAAGAAGAAGAGAAGGATGTTTTAAAGCATTTCAAAGCCCTTAGCAATTTACTGAGAATAAATCAGTTACTGTCTATTCAGTCCACTCACGAGGGCGGTCTCCTTTCACACTCTGGCCCTGTATGGTCTAGGTGAGGCTGACCCACGCCCTAGCGATGGGAGTCGTCCAGTCACACAGATGTGGCCAATTCAGGGGGCTCCATTCCTAGCGAGAGATACATGCATGACCCAAGCTGAATCGTGGAAAATTTCCCCATGACATTTGCTAGAGTTACCATGAAAGAGTCACTTTCTTTTCACAGCTACTGTGACCTGCAAGATCAATGGCAACCTTGAACTTTGCTCTTTACTCCAAAAGGAAGCAAGTCTGCCTGAGAGTGAAGCATACAGAGGAAAGCACTGCTGAGAGGTGGAAACAGAGACTATCCTGATAACTCTACGATGGAATTTTTAGGGTCCCAAATATCATACCCCCCTTTGCCCAAATTCAGAATGAATTGAGAAATAGATGTAGAGGTCAGATAAATGGAGATGAAAAAGCTTCATTACTGAGAAGCCGACTGAGCCCAGGTCTTTGGCTTCCCGCCCAATAGAACTTTCTAACACTCTACTCCTTAGTTAGATTTACAACCCGTCACTGGCATGGCTGGAACCTTAGACTTTGCTCGCTGCTGTCACCGCTCAGCACAAGGTAGGAGAGCAGACGGGAAGACACATAACCTGGTCAGACAAAATGAGGGACACCAGTAAGGCTGAACCACGTCCACACGCCAGAGCCTCTTCCCACTTCCCCAGCCAGGGCTCCTGGTTTGGTGACGCGAGTTTCTACTAGATTTTAACCTCCACTTGTCCCCTTGGGCCTGCAAACCCAGATCCCCTCTAACGTTGGGAAAAATAACTGAGGAGACGGAGGCGAGGGTTCTTCTCATGTTTGCACATCTGGAGGGACTAGCCATTGTTTGAATGGATCCGGCTGCGTTTGAACACTGGCACTCCTGAATTTCCCCATAGTGGTCGAATAAATTACCTTTTTATCAGGTTCTCTCCCCACTCACACCGTTTGCAAAAAGTCCCTTGGTTAATATCCTTTTTGTTCTTCTTTGTAGTGTCTTTACCCGTTGGCCTCCTGACCGGCAGCCAATCAGTCCTGTTACGCTGACACAGGGGCACCTTCACCGGCACACAGTGTCCTCAAGGGAGCTGGTACAGTCACTTGTAAATATATTTATAAAAGTCAAAACTTTTCAGTGTTTTACCCAAGAGGAAATTGTCCCACACCCTTCCCCCAACGAGTACAATTTTCAGCTATATATTCAAGAGAAATCAATTTTTCAGAAGAAATATCCCCCTCCCCTCCTTTTTCTGACTGGATTAACAAGAACCGTAAAATGTCAACATATAGGTAGGACGGAGTGTTTGCTCTTCTTAGAATCCTCTGAAGGCGAGAAGACATCAAACAGTTTACTAGCATTTTGCTTTACGCCTTAACACCTTATGTCAATTATATCTCAATAAAACTGAACGAAGATTTACTTAGTGAATTTAAACTGTAAATATTGTTTTGAAGCATTACATTAAAAGGAGCTTGAGAAAAAGTGGGTTTTGGGGAGGGGTGGGGTAATGTGCTATGCCTTCCTGTGTACTCTTCTCACCGGAGTGTGTTGTTTTTCTCTACATTTCCCCTCTTTTTTTTCTCTTTAACCAAAGGAAAAAGAATCTAAAATGTTGTTCCTAATCTCTAATTTTTTTCATTACCTATCTACTAACTCCATTTGATATTAAAAGAGAACTAAACATAATTAAAATTTCTTTTTGGGGGTATGTTTTAGAAGGTACTGATGTGCTGCTGGGCTCTTTTAGCTAGGAGACAGGAGTCAATAGCTTTCACTACAATCCAGAAGAACCAATGAGAAAACATACGGGAAAAAGAGATACCCCATGCACAAAAGTACGAAAGGGCATAAAATATTTACGAGAAGCTTTAACAAGAAATGTGCATGACCTACATGAAGACAATTATATAACCTTACTAAGTATGTAAAGAAGATGAATAATAATAATAAAAGTTAGCATTTCTGCATCGTTCATGCTAGATGCTGTGCCTTTTCTTTCCCTGAGTCATCTCCTTATCTATGAAGCAGAGAAGTCCTGCTGTAGCCAGCACACCGCCCTCAAGCCTGACTCAGTTTACTTAACTTTTCTGGGTTTTGGTTATGAAGTCAGGAGAGGACCAACCCGTGCTTCACAGAATTGTTGTAAGATTTAATAAGACACTACAAATAGAGTGCTGAGAATAGTGCCTGGCAAACAGCACCACAGGTACCATTATTGGAATCATGTTACAGAAGAAGAAAACGATACCACGAAGGCTAGTGGCTTGCCTAACAACATCCAGCAAGGAAGTGACTGGGATTCCCATGCTGCCCTGTCCAACTCGACAGCTAAGATCTAAATTTCTTACATGTTTGTGTTTCTAGACAAGAAGGAAATGGCACTTGCTCTGATGCTTAGTGGAGTCATTCTAGGATTCCTCTGAAAGAATTAGCAGGTAAAGTATTTTAAAGGTAGAGAAATAATGGGAGATAAGTCATATACGATTGTATCAGAAATATAAACATTTCTATGTTAAAATAGAAGATAATAAGAGTGATGGAAATGTTCTCAATCTTGATTGTGGTGCTGGTTACACAACTATAATCCTAGCCAAAATGTTTTAAACTTCATACTTAAAAGGGTTAATTAAAAAAAAATAATAAACAAACAAAAAGCAACAAACAAATAAAAGCAATGAATTTTATGGGTGAAAATCATACTATAATAAAATTTGGAGGGGAAAAAAAAGAACTATAATTAAAAGGCAAGCACTCAACCAGGGGGAAATGTACCCCAATATGGCAAAGAGGTAATATGTTTGCTACAGCACCAACCAGAGCTAATTCATCATAGAACCTACAACCCCAATTCCAGTTCTGGGGACACACATAGAAATAAGTGCATGTCTGCCAAAGGCACGTAGAGAAGGCTCATGGCAGCCTTATTCATAACAGCTCCAAACTGCAAACAACCCAAATTGCCATCAACAAGAGAATGAGTAAATAAAGTGTGGTTATTTCCATACAATGGAGGACAGAAATGAAAACGAGCGAACAGTGCATGCAACATGGAGGAGACTGTCCGACACCACGTTGACCGAAGACGGCCGGACACGGAAGAGCACACACGGAAGGTTTCCATCTGCAGAACAGGGGAAACTCATCTATGATGCCGGAAGTTAGAACAGTGGCTGCTTGAAGTGATGACTGCTGACCAGGGGGAGACGTGAGGGCGCCCCCGGGGGCTGGACATGTTCTATATCTTGACTGGGTGGTGGTGACGGGGGGTGTACATATGTAAAAATTTGTTGAACTATGCACTTCAGATTGGTTTACTTTCCTGTATGTGAATAATACCTTAAAAAAATGTAATATGAATTAGTAAGATGAACACAGGACTTGAGGTCACAAAAGAAGAAATGAACCGACTGAACTCTTATGGACACAAGGCACATATTCCATCTCGGTGATCCTACACTCACAAACAAAAAGGTATTTCTAGATTATAAAACCCATAGCTGAGCCAGATGAGGAGGTTAGGAGGAAGACTCTGAGATGAAGGTTTGTGGGCAAATGATTACCGAGGAAGTTCTTATGGGAGATACCGGTAAGGGTCTGAGGCAAGTAGGGAAAGGAAGGGGAAGAAGCCCGGCAAAGATGTCATTTCCGGTAAGGTCTCGGTCTCAGCCTGGTCCCACGGCAGCTCTGGAATGTCAGTGATGCTGCATAGTTTCTTCCGGCTCTAGGCAAGTGAGCTGGGCTTTGGCATCCTCTACAAGTCCCCGGTGTGGGGGTTGGCGGGGGTGGCTCCATCGCTCTCCCACACCACAGTGGCTCCTGCAGCCCAGGACTCGTCCTCTGAAGAAGGTCACCAGTGGGTTCTGTTAGGACGAAGTGTGCCGAAGTTGGGGGGATGGGCATGCAGAGATAGTAAAGGGATGCCAGGAAGTCGGGGGGAGCCTCCGTGGTGTCTGCCGCAATTGGCAGGTGGGGGGGGTCAGTTGTCAGAGGCAGCATTGTGCCCGAGACTGAAATGACCAGTTGTGACCAGCTGCACAAGTGAAGAAATAAAGCCAGGGATGAACGAACGGTCATTCCCCAAACTACTCTGTTCTTCCCATGACCTTCCTGTACTTGCATATAGAGTAGGTGCCCTGTGGTCAAGGTTAGCAGAAGGGAGAGGTGGGAGAGTACAGGCAAAGAAGGGAAGAACTCATTTGTCCAGAAAACATTCAGATCCTGTTCACATCTTGGAATTTGATGTGTCATGTATGTGCCGAAGAGAAGCAAGCGCCTGGGTTGTAGAATGTGTGTTTGGTCGCCTTCAGGCCTGATCCGGCCCTGCACGGTCACAGACAGTCCTTTCTCTGCGGGGTCCTCTGCACGGACTGCGCTGCATCGTAAGGGCATCCGGTGAGACCGCGGGGCCAGCTGTTTCCCAGATGAGAAAGTGAGGCCAGATGCATTAAATCTGCTTCTCAGTCTTCCCCACACGTCATCGGCCGTTGTGGCAGTTTTGTAAAGTATTGCTCGGAGTGCCTGGAAGCGGGTCCAGTCCCTGTTTTTTAAAAAACTCCAAAGGTGAGCAGGAAGTACAGTTGGATTTAGAAACACAGGAATTAAGTGATCCTCCCGGGGTCCTGAGGAAAGAAAGAAAATAGACCCAAACCATTAATTTTTTCATTCACCCACCTACTTATTTCTTGAGCATTTACTTTGTGACAAGGATTCTGCTAAATGCTGGGAATACAGCACAGACAAGATCGTCTTAATCTCCACGGTCTCATAAAAGGGTAGGATACAGAGAAGCGATCAGGGTGCTGTGTCCATAGTTCCTAGGGCACCATTCAGCGTTGTTGGGCAGACAAAGCCTGCAGTGACCTTGGAAATGAGACAGATACTGAGCTAATAATTCCAAGTGTGATAAACCTTATAAAACGGGAGTTTTATTGGATCTGAGGAATGATAATGTCAATCATCTTCACGTACAGGAGAGTCTCTGGTCATTTTGGGCTACTGCCACTGTCTTATTCTAAAGACAATTCAAAACTGCTAACCGGTTATATATAAAAAAAAAGTGTTCTCTTTTATTAAAACACTGCATTAGCAAATGGATAGGTTGTTGCACAGAGATGCCTCCGACCTTTGGATCTCAAATTCCACAAACCAGATTGAACTCCGCAGTGTGGACTTTTTATAATTATCTAAGCAAAAGATAATCCTGTAGAGAATTTGCGTGGAGCCCAGACAGATGCAGAACTCAGCTTTTATTTCCATATTCTTCTAATGATTCAGTAAAGGACTGGGGAAGTTTTTTGTTTCTTTGTTTCTTTCTTTGTTTTGTTTTGTTTTAGGTAAGATAGGTAGGTATGTGGTGTTTGGTGAAGATAAGCGTACAGATTTTAAGATTTTAAGGCCCCCAAAGCAAGTGTGAGCCATTTGTCTGAGTCCTGCCGCTGAGCACAAGGTGACGGCAATGGGATTCACCTTTGCATGGGATTGGAGAGTGACAGCCTCCTTGGAACAGGGTATCTCCATGAAAAGTCTCGGGAAGAGATGTGGGGACCCCAATCCCAGCACTCTCTCCTCTATGCAGCAGCTGTCAACACAGATGCCATTTGCCCTGGGAAACTGGTCTCTTTGTGTTTAAAAATATAATCTGTTTCTTTAAAGCATCCTTAGCATATTTTCAGTAGGTCTCAAGATAAGAAAGATTTCTTTTAACACTATATTCATATAGGACCCTGCCATTCTGATTCAGCAATCACACTGTTTTCTTTCACCTTTTTTTTTTAATGCTCTTTGAGTTCATCAAAACCCTCATGAGAATCACATCAATTTCTTAAAATTCTCCTTTTTCTTCCTCGGAAATACAATTTGTGATCTCATAGTCTTTTGGCGGGGTGGGTACTGTAGGAGTTGGTTAAGTTCTGGATTTCAGAATGTTTCCCCAAAGGCAGTATAATGTCAACAAAGCAAGTAATTAAACTGAGTAGGTGCTGACTGGACGAAGCCTTTGCCAAGTTGTTAACACAGCAAGTCATTAAGCAAAGTGACTACTAAACTCGACAAAGCAAGATTTGCCCTGGATAAGTTACCCTGGGATAACAGAAAGTTGACTAGATTAGGCAAATTTTCAACCAGGGAAAAGGTTGAAGGCAAAGATAACTTGGCACTAAGCAACCTTTCGGAGCTGAAGGAATGGAGAGGACCCCAAGAGGTCAGCAGGTCCAAGCCCAGCTCTTAAACACACCATTAACTGACGCTTCTGGGCTATAAGCCTGTCCATCTGTTCTCAAAGTTAATCAGAATAGACATGCAACTTATTTTTTTTAACAGCTTATTCCATTTGGAAGTGTTCAATCACTATATCGTACACCCGAAACTAATATTACTCTGTAACTAATATTATTCTGTAAGAAATTTAAATAAAAACTTAACAAATAAAAACCCAGCTTATTCTAGTGTTTTGTTGCTTCTAAATGGTTTTTCTTTGCCACCAAATGAAGGTTCTCCCAAATTTAAGATCAGTTTTCCTTGGCCAAATTTCTGGCTTTTTGGAAAGAATTGCTCATCATCTTTCTCATTAAAAGCATTAAAAAATGCAGGCTGTACGGCCAGATTGCCTAGGGTGTGAACACTAACTCAACCACCCAGACCCACAGTCTCTTAACATCTTTCTTAACCTGCCTGAGTTTCCTGACTGGTAACATGGCGGTTCTACTAGTTAGCGCTCTCAGAGGGCAGCTGTGAGGATTAAGTGGGATAAAGTACTTAAACTTCTTGCTTACTGTTGGTACACGGTAAGTATTCAATGATGATAATAATAATAATAATATTGTTATTTTTAATGCTTCCTATCTTGAAAGGTGGTAACTGAACCAATCTCTCAGCCTTCTACTGAGCATTAATAAAATTCAAATTCTCTTTTGAAAACTTCAAAATTGTCTCACCTTTTTTCTGGATAATTAGTCTGAAGCTTCTTAATATACTGGTTGATATCCCTATACCCTCAAGGACTAGAAGTTTACTGTATTCCACCATGTTTTTTATAGCGATGACCTCGCACCTTTAAAGGCAAGATTGCATGATATTTATTACACTGAAATTCTTCTGAATTTGAGGAAGATGTTAGCCAAGAAAAATATTACTTTTTCTTTTAAAATCAGTCCTTAAAGAGATAGTCAGAAATTAGGTGGGTCCTGAGAACAGAGTAATGAAAAGTAGTAGACATGCTCTTTGCTCTCATGGTGCTTACAATCTGGTGGGGGAGGCAGACATCCATAAAATAGTCGTAAAAAGCAGGGGCAAGTGAGATAAGTGCTATAAGGAAATGAAGCTCGCTTCCGTGTGAGTATATTATAAGGAAGCCTGACCGCACCAGATCTCCCTGAGGAAGTGACACTAGAACTGGAGACCTAAAGAATGAGGAGGTAATAACATCTACTCATTCTTTAGGTCTCCAGGGCTGAGTGAAGGGAGCAGCTGGCCTATTGGGAGCAGTGGTGGGAGGGGGCGGGTCTGCTTCAAAAGGACTGGGGCGGGGGGAGGGGCAGAGCACCAGGGGGAAAAAGAAACGATAGGGAAGAAAGGCAGCAAGGCTGGGAGCTGAGAGTGAGGGGATGGGCACCACCAGGTAAGGCCAGAGGAGAAACCAAGTCAGTCCCCGCAGACCCTCACAGGCCTGTTAGGGATTGTCCACCCTAGCTCAGAGTAGTGGGAAGACATTGAAGATTTTACACAGATTGTGTGGAACGAGATCCGACTTGCATTTTGCAAAGGCGACTATGCTGTGGTGTGGGAGTCCCAGGATCCCAGGACCCAGCCCCGCATCGGGCTCCCTCCTTGGCGGGAAGCCTGCTTCTCCCTCTCCCACTCCCCCACTGTGTTCCCTCTCTCACTGGGTTTCTCTCTGTCGAACGAATAAATAAAATCTTAAAAAAAGAAAGAGATTCAAATAAAGTGTGTTTCCCAAAGGAAAAAGAGAGAAACCAAGAAGTGGGCTCTTAACTCTAGAGAACAAACCAATGGTTACCAGAGGGGAAGCGGCTGGGGGAGGGTAGGTGAAATAGGTGATGGATTAAGAGCAGGTCATTGAGATAATCACTGAGCAACATACAGAACTGCTCAATCACTGTATTGTACATCCGAAACTAATAGGATGCTGTATGTTAATTATATCGGGATTAAAATAAAAAGCAAACAAAACAATAGCTAAATCTTATACTTGTTAACCAACCCAATTTACAACATAGAGTCCTAAAATATTGGAGCAACTGTACCTTGGGAAGAGGGAATGAGGGTGGGGTAACGTGGGAGTTTCAGTGGGAAGTCTTTGTAAGAAGCTGATAGAGCCCCAATTCCCCACCCCCATTTCCTACAGGTAGAAGATGCCTTTCCTTCCTTCAGAATGAAACTGAAGGCCTCTTCTCCTGACGAGAACAGAGGACTCTGGATGAGAGTGTCGGGGAAAGGAGAAGAGCTACTGCACACTGGGTATATATGTAGATCCACAAAGTGTGTGTCGAAACTGCCTCAGTCTTCTTCCTCCACGTGGCTTCTGTTAGCCGGAAGCTTGTGTTTTCTTGGCAGAGGGCTGGAGGGATTCTCTGGCTTACCTGACCATCCTAAGAGAAAATGTACTGATACGGGCTCAGCAAGTGGACCCATGTAGTGGACTCAGTAAAGGGTTTCTGTATGCCCAGAGCGTCCTCTCTCCAATGCTCCAGTCTTAAAATAAAACTAGACAGCTAGCAGCCACCAGATAGTTGAGGAAAGGCTATTAATGAAAGGTAGTGATCAAACTAAACAGAAGGAAGCAACTTGAAGGAAACAAACTTTGCCAATAGAAAACTTAGGGAAAAAACCCCAATCTTGTCGTCAGAGAGATAGAGAAGGTATGAAACAACATTTTATACAAAAGGAATATTCAGCATGTTCAAAAGGAACTAATGTCATATTAAAAATATGACATTAGTGTTACAAGGTAAAATGTTAAAAAGTGTTGCAAGGTAAAATTAAGGCAATCTCCCGGGAAGTAGAGTTTTAAAAAGATAATAGTATATGGACACAGGAGAGAAAATGTTTGAATATTAGAGGACCAGTGCAGGATGTCCAACATCTCATCATAGGCTTATGAAAAGAAGGGAACAGAGGATAGGAAATCATCAAAGAAAAAAAATTACTGAATGTATCCTGCATCTCAGTTTCCAGATTCTTGGGCCCACCAGCTACCCAGAATGAGAATGAAAAATAGATGACTCCCTGAGAACATCATAATAAAATCTTCTGCGATATATTTGCAGCACTTAAAATAGTGCCTGGCACACAGTAGGCATTCAAAAGATTTGTACTAAAGAATAAACAAAATATCCAGAACAATAAGGACAAAGAAATAGGACCTCCAATGTCCGGGGCGGGGGGTAATGTTTTAGTACAACAAATCAAGCATTAGAATGCCATCTGTCTTCTCAGTAGCAACACCTAAATCTAGAAGACAATGGAGAAAATGCTCTCAAAATTCAGAGGAAGAATAGATTTCTATGTTCTGAAAAATTATTAAATGTAGAATGGAAATATTTTCAGATACATAAGGTCTCAAAAATGTTGCCTCTTTGTGTTCTTTCTCAGGAAGCGCCTGAGTTGTGTCCTTTATTAAAGCAAGGGAACAAACCAAGAGAGTGAAAGATGTAGAAAGCAGGAAATGGATGTAAGACTAGAGAGTGGTGAAAAGAAAATCTCCAGGATGAGGACAGATGGGAATCAGTGTTCTAACTGGGACTCGTGTTAGAGAGCACCTGACCCAGCTCAGAGCAAGCAAGTCTGATTTCTTCGGAGGAAGAAATGTTTAGGGTTTCCAGTGCATTTGAACGTATTAAAGGAGATTTATATAATTGAGGAAGACTTTGAATTTGTATCAAGTACAAAGAACACTAAACAATCGTGACAATGATTCCAGGGAAAATAGGAGGTTGGGTATTAAAGGGAAAGTAGTCATGGCGGCCTAGAGCATGAACAGGTCAAATAGCCTTTGCCTGTCCGTAAGAACATGGAGAAGGAATATTAGCTGAAATGAAAATCACAGTGTGTGACTGTCCCAGTCTACTGGGCTGTTAGAACAAAATCCTACAGACTAGGTAGCTTGTGAGTACGACAGATCTACGTTTCACAGTTCTAGAGGCTGGGACATCCCAGATCATGGCACTGGCGGATTCGGTGTCTGCTGAAAGCCAGCTTCCAGGTTCCTAGACGGTGCCTTCCCGCTGTCACCTCACATGGCAGAAGGGGTCTGGGACCTCTCTGGGGCCCCTTTATAAGGGCATTAATCCCATTCATGAGGACTCCACCCTTATGGTCTAATTATCTCCTATTGATCCCGCCTTCTGATACCGTCACACTGGGGATCAGGCTGCATAAAATATTGGCGGGGGCAGGATCATTCACACCACAGCGGACTACACAGAGAGAACAGGCAGTGGGGCGAGAGTGGGGGCGTGCGGAACAAGGGAGACGGAGCTAGACCCTCAGCTGGCACAGACACGACAGAGAATGCCTACGACGAACACCGCAAGTGACAGCAGAAGCTTGGTGGCAACAGAGACAGGGGAGCACCTCAGGTTCCGCTGTCGGAGGGGCGGGAGCGAGAGCAGCGGCCTCCAGGGCGTGAGAAGTGGGGGAGACAGAGGCGAGCGGCCGCTGTTGTCAAAGCAGACCTTGAAGAGCTATTCGATTCTTTAAATTATCTGTATGTGTAACTTCAGTAAAATAAATCAATTACGAAACAATCAGGCTCCGGACGCGCCCTGGTGCTCGAGCCCACAGCCAGTTCCTGACACTGCCTAACTGCGCGAGGTGGCTAAGTTACTCAGTTTCTTTGATCGTCCGTTTCTTCATGTGACAAGGGGGAATAGTAACGGTGCTGTTTTGTAGGGTGGTTGAGAGGAGAACCTGACCCACAGGAAACTCGTACCGCCTTAGCACCACGACTGCCCCACAGCCTGGCCTTCCGGGGTTTTCTTTCGCTCTGGCTCTTGCCAACCTTCTTATTTTCTTCACCCGGTCTTTCCCAGGATTCTCACGTTACCGTCACATTTCAGATCATGTTAGCTTCCCGGATCTTAGGCCCAATTCATTAGGCTTAGAATTCTGAGGCCTCTCTAATGCACTGAAAGACCACAACAGTGGTACTTCATCAAGTGTCAAAAAGGGACATATAGCATGATCCCGTCCACATGTGTGTGGGGAATTCTTCCAGAACTTATTTGGAAATACACATACCAGGAATTATGAGTAATTCTCACCTTCTTCTTTATTGCCTTTTTTTTCTTTTAATTTATTTGACAGAGAGAGAGAGGGATCATAAGTAGGTACAGAGGCAGGCAGAGGGAGAGGGGGAAGCAGGCTCCCTGCTGAGCAGAGAGCCCGATGTGGAGCTCGATCCCAGGACCCTGAGATCACGACCTGAGCCGAAGGCAGAGGCTTAATCCACTGAACCACCCAGGCGTCCCGCCCTTTTTTTTTTTTTTTTTTTTAGTACAATGGGTATACAGTACTCTATAAAATCAGAAAATAGACTTACTTTAAAAACAATTCTTCTATCATAGATTTATAATTTCATAATTTATTCCTAAAGGTAACTTTTTCATCTATTATATGTGACTTTACTAGTTTGACTCTGTAAGAGCCAATGTATTTCCCAGTTCCTAAAGGCGTCTCCCTGTCCCTGCCCAACAAAGCAACATTCACAACCTCTTTGGAGCATAAATTTCTCCAATTTCCGATATAGAAATTGAGATTCACTGGTTTGTCTGATAGGTAAAACCAGAAAGGAGCAAGTTAAGATCCAAGTTCAGCCTTTTTTTTCATCCTGAGCTCAGTGTTCTTTCTACCATATGAGCTAGTGCCTATCAGTAAGTGACAATCTCTCCGATCTCAAATTTATGGTATGAAGGTGTGGAGTAGATGATCTTTGAATTCCTACCAGCCCTAACAGTGCATGAATTACTTAGGTGCGTGAGAAGAGTGAGTCTGTGTCGTTAACAATATTTATTTCTCCCACACCGGGGCTGTGGACTCCACGAGGACCCCGAAGTCCACATGATCATGAAGTTAACTTGCTGTCATGCAAGTTTTCACTTCCTGCCTTATCCGTAAATACGGAGGCACAAAAATAGCTTTGGGTTTTATTTTCACTTTTGCAATCACTTGGGAACCTTACGAAGGCTGAGCAAGAGATTTGGAAACTCATAGTGCATTTCCCAAGAAGCTGCAAAGGTTGTGAAATTCACAGGGCTCTAAGGTCCCCCAGAGAATGGGAGCTGGTGGGCCAAGACAGCTCACTTCCAGTCCTGTTCCCGGGTCATTCTCTGGAAATAATGGAGAGGCATGGGACTCGTGGCCCAGTTGCAGGTTCCCGGTTCAGGTTTATGTCCAGTGGGACACCCACGGGATTTTCTTTTCCTTCTGTCCCAGACGTTCACTCCACAAACTACACCGAGCCACCAGGAAAGGCTGAAAACGAGACGGCCTCGCTCCGTCCCCTGCCAGGGCTCCGAAGACACAAAAACCAAATTGGCGCCAGTGACCGAGTTTCAAACCGACCCGAATCAAAGAGGCAGAGTGAGACTGCCTTCGGCTCAGCTCAGCTCTCGGCCGTGCGTAACTGGCTGTGCCACGCACTCCCCTGGCTGACCCTCGCAGCACTGAGCACGAGGCCTTCTTCAGTCTGAGTGATTTTAGGCCCTGGTAAATGATGCCTCCGTGAGAGATAACCTTTAGTCTATGCTTAAAGGACCAGGATCAACTCTTGAGAAAATGCTTTTGAAAAACAAAATCACTATGAAACTCTAAGAGCTGGTTGTGTGTGTGTGTTTTTTTTAAAGATTTTATTTATTTACTTGACAGACAGAAATCACCAGTAGGCAGAGAGAGAGGAGGAAGCAGGCTCCCCGTGGAGCAGAGAGCCCAACTCGAGGTCTGATCCCAGGACCCCAGGACCATTACCTGAGCCGAACGCAGAAGCCTTAACCCACTGAGGCACCCTCGCGCCCCGAGCTGGTTGTGTTTAAAAGAATATCATAAACCCCTTCAGGAGCACCCGTAAGCAACCTGGGAAGATTGTCTAATGCAACGATTGGAAGTCACTGGTCCTTGAGCATGCTGATATTAAGGGAGCCATTAAATAAAGTTAATTGTTACAACACTGCGGAGTCACGCCATCCATCCTGATGTCTGTGTTCTCAAACATTCGTAAGGGAGATTTAACATGGGAAGAGGGGCAGTGCTGGTGATTATGTTTCAGGGGCTACTCGGAGGCAGACCGAGCTTTTGCTGTGCGTCTGTCTGGCCTGTGTCCCCTTCTTAACAGTGCTCTGTCCCACCTGGCCGCGCGCACAGAGCTCTTTCTCCCTGCCCCACCCCCGTGAAAAGGTCATCCTGTAAACAATATGATAAAAATCCATCAAAATGGTGTATAAAGACTGGTTGAGTTTACGGTGTTCCCTCGTGCAAGGTTATTTTCCTTTCAGTAGCTCTTAGGACAGAGGAGAATCTGGAATCCAGGTTTGCTTTGGAGGAGGGAGTCCCGTGGGAGCTAAGAGGTATGGATTCCATCACTTAGTTCTGAGGGCCATGTCTGAGCATCCACTGATAAGGCCGGAGGGAACGTGTCGTGCATACTAAGTGAACTGTTTGGAACTGGCTCAGGGTCTGTTGGCTTCTGCCCTGCTGCCCTGGACTAGAAAACAACTAGAAAACAAAGCATTCATCTCTCCTGGCCCTTGCTAATGGGAACCCGTGAACTATCCTGGGGATTACAACTTGGAGAACTCTAACCGGACATGTTTACAAAGTTTCGGACACACGCAAGCTTCCCCAGAAGGGCCCCGAACCGGAGACTCTGCCGACATGTCAGTTGGGATGAAAGGCTCTGTGGCCTGTGAGTAAGTGGCTGCGTCTGCTGGTGAGCTCAGCCGGGCACTCCCGGCTCCGAGTCGCTCGTCTTCCCGGTATTGTTCTCGGCTTGTGTCCTGGGCCGTCAGTGCTGTCCTGTCCCGGGGTGTCCCTGCTGGTAGTTCAGACTGACAGGTGAGGCTCTAGGGAAGGGACTGTTCTCAGCCGGGCAGCTGAGGCTTAGTGTGAGTTCGTGTGCAGACCGCGTGGTTTGGAGATAGTTTCAGTCTACGACGTGAGTGAATCTTTTATATAAAACACACAGAAGGTTAAAGTGTTTCAGTGTGGGGCGCCCGGGTGGCCCCGTCGGTTAAGCTTCCAATGCTTGATTTCAGCTCAGCTCATGATCTCAGGGCTGTGAGATCGAGCCCCATGTAGGGCTCCTGGCGCAGCGGGGAGTCTGCTTGAGATTCTCCCTCTCCCTCTCCCTCTGCCCCTCCCCACCATGCTTGCTCATGCACGCCCTTCTTCTCTCTAAAATAAATAAATAAAATAAAAAAAAAAAGAAGTGAAGTGTTTTAGTGAGTTTTCCCATCCAATACAAACATTGTTCTAATGGAAATGAAATTTTGGTGCGAGATGAAAAGGTAGTAATTTATGCTACAGATGTGCTCCAAAATGTGTGAAATGACATGTCGCAGCTTCTATAATGCAGCATTTGTAATATCAAAGGGCGGCAACCGTTCAAATGTCCATCGATAGTGGATTAATCAAATAATTTATAATACACCCATCAGTGGGATATCAGGAAGACCTATAAAAGAACGAGTGAGCTGTGTACCACTATGGGAAGATCACTAAGATGTAATATCACTGTAGAAAAGCAAGGCACAGGTGCTGTAAAAAGAGGTGGAAGGAAAGACTATTTTTACATATTTGCTTGTAAAGTCACAGATTATCTATGAGATGGTCCACAAGAAAATAGTAACTTCAAGGACAAGGACAATAGTAACTTCATGGGTGACTAGGGAACAGAGATAAGAAAGGGATGACTTGGGGCATCTGGGTGGCTCAGTTGGTTAAGCATCTGCCTTCAGCTGACGTCATCATCCCGGCGTCCCGGGATGGAGCCCAGCATCAGGCTCCCTGCTCAGCGGGGAGCCTGCTTCTCCCTTTTGCTCTGCCTGGTGCTCCCCCAGCTTGTACTCTCTCTCTGACAAATAAATAAAATCTTTAGGGGAAAAAAAAAAAAAAAGAAAGGGATGACTCCTGAGACACCCTTTAGCACCTTTAGAATGACTAATTATGTCAATGTGTTTTCTTCTCATAAATAAGCTGGATTATTTTTTTATGTAAGAGGGAAATAAAGAAAAGGCGTATAGTACTTTGCAGGGTGTATGTTTATGCATAGGACATGACATGTCTGTCAACGGCATGAGAAGAAAGCCAAGAGACTATGTACATTTTTTTTGTTTTTCTCAATTTTGGAAATTTCAAAAGTTTCCAGAATGACCCTTTTGAAATTTTAAACAATTTTTTTTTGGTGATGAACGTATCTGGCCTTTATGTTCAGTTGACTCAGTGAGTGTTAAATGGGAAAATAATAAGGACAAGCTGTATCGTTTTGATTAAGATTGTATCTTTCCATGCGGAGTCTTAGTAGACCCTTCATCAGAAAATCACATTCATTGTCTTGAATATCGTGGTGGACCTGTCGACCCCATCTTCAGTACGAGCCGTCACACTGTCGAGTTGCAAGTGGCCACAATTAATTTAAGCCAATCGCTGAATTCCATCTCCCTTATGAAGGTTTGATTGGTTCGGGGATGGACAGCCTGTACCAGTCTAGGAGAGTTTTGCCTATCAGTTTTCTATTTCTGTTTTAATTCATCGTTCGTTTCTGTTTTCACAGCAACAATATTATGTGGGTTTTCCCCATCTATGTTTTCAGTTATTGTGGAACTTAGAGAATAGTATTTGTGATGAGATTCCTCGATGACAATAGGTTAGGGCAAGAGGAATCAACTCATTTTATAAAATATGTCCTCCAGGTGAAGGCGGAGGGGGCCGACCTCCCACACCTCTGCAGGAGTACAGCTCTTCATGGTCCCCTGATGTTGAATCCATCTTCCTGGGACAGCACTGGACATTGTTTCTACTCCAGAGGTCAGCGCAGTTTTTCTGTAACAGGTCTGATAGTAAATATTTTGGGCTCTGTGGGCCATGTGATTTCTGTCACAACTACTCAGCTCTGTCCTTGTGGCCACAAGCAGCCATCAGCAACGAGGCAAACATGGGCTCGGCACCCGTCCCATAAGTTTTTATTTACAAAAACAGGTTTGGGGCCGTAATTTGCTGACCCTTCTTCAATTCTTTTTTTTTTTTTTTTAACTTCAGTCCCTAAGCAGGTCGCTCCATTTTAGGGATGATATCTGGACTAGGTTACATTGATACAGAGCTATTTGTATCTTGTGACGTGATAACCTGGCCTTGAATATTGGGGGGTAGAGACACAAACAACCAAGTTTCTCTGACTCCAAAGATTGTGTCTCTGCCACCTGAATAGCAGTGCTGTAGCCTTGGAGCCTCTCTCCTATCCACATTGTGCCATCTGTGGAATGTGGAGACGAGTCCTACTTCAGTGGAGTGTCGCAATGATAAAATGAAAGTGTGTGTTAAGTGCCCGAATCAAAGAAAATGCTCCCCAAACGTAATTTTCCTTCTCCAGTACCACAGCAATAACCTCCTCTCCGCATATACACACAAGAAACGGGCGGCACCCCAACTTCATCCACACGTATTTGTAAACCCTCTTTTCAATGGCTAATCTTGGAAACTGGAAATTAATTCTAATTAGCTTCAATTGCAGATGATGCTACTGAAAAAAAAATCTGTCCTCAATTTCTGGCAATATATTTTGTTTAGTTCTTGAAACCTCTTGTGTGTTAACATGCTGGCTACAGCATGTCATCAAAGCATTTTTAAAAAGGCCTTGATTCTAATAATTCTCAAGGAAGTAAAGGAAAGCTATAAAATATACTATCAGACTTTAAAAGGCCATTAATCAGAAGAGATCTTGCAGAAAGAGTAACAACCTTAGATTCAATTTAACGTTTGCAATGATCCTGGTTATGCTTTTTAGAATTGGTTTTACGCAAAATCTCTTAGGCAGTTCAACTTTCAGTGCTGTAAGTAGTGGATTGTGAAAACAATACTACTTGAAATTATTCCCCTTTGAAAAATTAATTAAAAATATGCATATATCCATAAGGCATTAGTGATAAGAAGCACTTTCATATCAGGAGAGCAAGTCTGTGTGTTTACTCTTGTATAAACATACTTGGAGTCTACAAAATTGAGTATATCTAGCATATCCTTTTTTGGATGGGGTATATTTAAGTCCTCCCATAATTAGAAAATAAAAAAGAATTTTATTTTCACTAGGAAAATCATTAGAATCAATGCTAAGGTGGTTATTTAACATCTGTAAAGTAATAATATCTTCAGAGAAATAACATAAAACCAATACAATTTTAGAAAATAATAAGCACCCCAGTTAATGAGAGAGATTATAGTTTCAAGCATGAAAATTAAGAACTGGGTGTCCTGGTGAAGGAGCTCTGGCCTTAAATCCTGGATCAGACGCTTCAAAATGTGACTCCCTGCATTTGTTTCTTGGTTCGTTTGTTCATTCATTCATTCATTCATTCACCAAATATACATTTATTTAAAAATTACCCTTTGTCAAGCACTATGCTAGGAACATAATTTGTTTCAGAGACAAATGCCTAAACAGTCGATTATAATTACGTTTTACAATTGTTACAACAGAAATATGTCCCCATCGCTGAGAGAGCAGTTCAGAGGGAAGGAGTCACTCCGGCGGGCTGGAGGAGAGTGTGGTCAGGGAGGCGATTGGGGAGGCCTCGGGGATAATGCAAACAGCATTCGTGGTTAGGTATTTTTTGAGGATGAAAAGCCCTGAAATTCTAAACAGAGTGAAAAACAGGATCAACATTTAAAAAGCTTAAAAGTCCACTTTGCGTCTGAGTATGGTTGTGTCTGGTTCACTCAGACGAGAACAGGGCCTCATGGTGGAAGGTGAGCCCTTCACGCTGTGCTGCGGACCTTGGTCCCTCACCCACCTGGCCACTGAGCCCTCGGCCACCATGAGTTTCCCTCCTTAAGTCTGTGCTTCCAGTGGCTGAAAACCCAGGTGTATGAACTTCGAGGAGCCCAGCCCAGCGCATGTCTCTGATCCTGGTGATTGGAATTTACTACCAAGATCCAAAGGGACGTCAGGAGGCAAGAATGGGAAGCCATTTCAGCAGAATGATCGGGTGTCAGGAAGGAGCAGAGCCCCGTTCACTGGCCTCCGGATCACAGAGCCCTTCCAGTGTCCCCAGGGCACTCTGCGGGCTGTGGTCACACAGATGGGCACCCGCTCTTCCCGGACAAGTTACTCTTCCATTCCCGTGACCTGGTTTCTCTCCTTTCTGCTTCTTCCTCCTGTATTGTTGCCCGCTGGCTACTTCTCAGTTTGTCTCACGAATTTTGTTTACTCTTTGCCTCTGGGAGCTCATGGAGCCGGCGTCGTCCCGGTGTGGTCTCGCGGCTCCTACTCCACGGGGCTTGGAGCATCTCTGTGTGCTTCGGTGCAGAACAGAGTTAATAACCGGCCCGGGGCTTCGCTTCTTAGAAAGCCCTGCTAGCGAGGTTGGCCCTTGCCCAGCATCTGAGAGCCTGGGTTCCGGAAGTTTCTGACCGTTCGTTCAATGGTGAAGTAGCTCGCTCTGCCCGAGCCGTTTGTACAACAAAATGGCTCGTGCTGGACACGTGCCCGCCTTCTGGCAGCCAGGAAGTTGGTACATGCCAGGACAAGGACGCCCGTGTGACCGACCCTCAGAAAAACCGCGGGGCATAAGCCTCCCTGGGAGACAGAATTTCATACTTGTCGTCACAGCCGGTTTCTGGAGGAAATAAGCTCCCTCTGGTGACTTCCCTGGGACGAGACTCTTGGGAGCTCGTACGTCGCTTCCTCCGGACTTTGCCTTGTGAGCTTTTCCCTTCGTGGGTTTGCTCTGTGTCCGCCGGTATCGCAGCCGCGAGCATGACTGCGCCGGTCCCGCGTCGTCCTGGCGGACCTTCGTCTTGAGATCACGACGGTGCGATCTTGAGACCCCGTGATGCCGCTTCGCTTTCCGACTCCTGAAGAAGGGGTGTCTGATTCGCGGTCTAGTCCGCAGGGCTTACTAGAACCTGACCTCGGGCTGTCTCTGTCCTCCTGTCCTGTCGTTCCCCCACCCCCGTCGTCGTTCCGCCCGCTCCTGGCTGTTCCTCAGACTTTCCAAGCGAGCTCCTGCTTCAGGGCCTTTGAACGTCCGGTTCCCTCGGCCTCTGGCCTTTTTCCCCTAGATCTGCAGGGCTGTTCCTTACCTCATCCGGGTCCCTGCTCACATGTCACCTATCTAAAATAACTGTCCCTACCTACCCACATGCCTTAACTACCTATCCCTTTGTCTCGATGAGTTACTCACAGCACTTACCACTATTTTGCATTATATTGTGTATTGTTTATTGCGTATCTTTCCCAGCTAGAGTATAACTAAATGAAGGCAGGGCCTTTGCTTTGTTTACTGCCCTATTTTTAGTCACTAGAACAGTGCTTAGCACATACAAAGGACACAATGTATATTATGTTTGCAGAAGGAGTGAGGTAATAAATAATGCATCTCTTACCAGGCTATATTATATGCCCACGGACAGTGTGTAGATATCTACCTAGGGTCAAGTCCCGTGGCACAGACTATGATCATACGTCAGTATCTGCTCGCTCCTTATTTTGTAGCAGGAGAATCCCTGATTTCTGGCGGGGTCTATGGCCACCAGAAATAGCACACATTTCCCAATGCCTGTGTTGACAGGCATGGCTCTGTGACTAAGTGCAGGCCAATGGGATATAGGAGGAAACTGGGTTTTCAAATTCCAGAAGTATCCTTAATTGGAGTGGGTTCTATGTTTCCTCCCCTTTTCCCATCCCGTTGGGTGGGATTAGTTGTGACAACCGGACCTCTGGCAGCTTTGGATCATGAGGCAACTTTGGGAATGGAAGGTACCTTTGCTCACTGGAACAAGAAGATTGAAGGGGCCAGATAATTCAAGGCCAATGCCAATCCCGAAGAACCTACCTCTGGACTTTGCCGAAAGCCAGAAATAAAATTTCTTTTTTTAAACCCGACCATGTGGGATTCTATCTCACTTAAAGTTAGTCGTAAACTTAACTAATATAAGCGCTAATTTCCAGTCTGACTTCTTGAAGCCAGTTGGCAGAGTCACACAGTGCAGCATGAAACCATGTGAACTGTTCAGTTTGTTTAAAGGAAGCCATGGGCATCTCAGGAAGGCTGGCAAGCGGAATGCTATCCTGTGGGAAATGTCAGCTATGGGAAAACATTGTAATAAGGCCCCCAATGAGTCACACTTTCCTGTATCCACACGCATCTTTGCAATACAATGTTGCCACTCCTTCCATCAAGAGGCTGAGGCTGTATCCCCACCCCTTTGCATCCTGGTTGGCCTCGTGACTGACCTTGACCAACAGAATGTGACAAAAGCAGCCCTGAGTTCCAGAGTCTAAGCCATAAGAGACCTTGAGTGATTGCAGGCGAGGTCATCAGAAATCCGTCTCAGATGACCAGCCTACAGAATCATACAAATAAAGTAGTTGCTATTTTAAGCCACTGTTTTTTAAAAAGATTTATTTATTTGAGAGAGACAGAGACACAGAGACAAAGAGAGAGGACAAGGACAGGGGCAGAGATAGAGGGAGACAAGCAGACTCTCCATTGAGCAGGGAGCCTGATGCACGACTTGATCTTAGGACGCTGAGATCATGACCTGAGCTGAAATCAAGAGTCAGATGCTTAACCAACTGAGTCACTAGGTGCCTGTAAGCCACTGAATTTTGACAAGATTTGTTAGCAGCAACAGATACCTGAAAATTAGTCTGAGTGCATATCTGTTTCTTGCTACAAAAAGATGCTCAGACAAGGCTAAATGTAAGTTTAAATCATTTAAAGTAATTGAGTTTGGTCACTTAGAGAAATACAAAATCTTCAGCTTACCCACTTTGACATTAAAAATGAGGACCACAAGTCTTTATTCAATAATTACAATAAATGTAAAAAGTAGCAAAGGGGGATGCCTGGGTGGCTCAGTCAGTTAGGCCACTGCCTTCTGCTCAAGTCATGATCCCAGGGTCCTGGGATCGAGTCCCACATCGGGCTCCTTGCTCGGCGGGGAGCCTGCTTCTCCCTGTGCCTCTGCCTGCCACTCTGCCCGCTGCTCCCACTGCTTGTGCTCTCTCTTTCTCTCTCTGACAAATAAATAAAAGAAATCTTAAAAAAAAAAGTAGCAAAGGATAGTAGAAGGAATATTAGATGAGAAACTGGTAGAACTGGGTTAGGGTTCTTCTACAGTTAATTGGTTTTATGACCTTAAGATAGTGGCCTTGGGGCATGTGGGTGGCTCAGTCGGTTAAGCATCTTAGCCTTGATTTTCGCTCAGGTCATGTTTGTAGGATGGTGAGATCAAGCCCAGTGTTGAGCTCTGTGTTTCAGCGTCAAGTCTGCCTGAGATGCTCTCTTTCCTTCCCCCTCTGCCCCGCCCCCAGCAAGAGCTTTCACTCTCTCTAACTAAATAAATAAAATCTTAAAAAAAAAAAAAAAAAAGTTGCCTGGTGTTCTGGTGTGTGTCATTTTCCTCAGGTGTAATATGGGGACCACCTTGTTGCTCACTCACTGCCTCGTCCATTCCAGAATCATTGATTACCCCTAACTATCGAGCGCTACTATCACGAAGAGTGGGGTAAAAGGAGATTTTGACTTTCTATTTCGACATTTCTGTTTAAGTTGACTAAAAATAAAAACCTGGATTGGTTTATAATCAGCAAGGATCATGAAGATGTTGTTGTGGGCGAAACTGTGTACCCACACTGATACGGTGAAGTCCTAATTCCCAGTACTTCAAACTGTGTCTGTTTTTAAAGATGGAGCCTTTGAAGAGGTGATTAAGTAAAAATGAGGCTGTTGGGGTGAGTCCCAATCCAATCTGACTGGTGTCTTTTTCAGGAGAGGAAATCTGGGCACATAAAGAGACACCGGGGATCCACTTGCACAAAGGAAAGACCATGTGAGGACACCAGGAAGAGGCGGCCGTCTGCGCGCTGAGGAGGAGGCCTCCAGAGGAACCGGTCCTGCCAGCACCGTCATCTGAGATTACAGATTGTGACCAGGCACATTTCTGCTGTTTAAACCACCTAGACTGTAGTATTTTGTTGGGGCAGCCCTAACAAACTAATACAGATGATTCTTTCCTATTGAGGAAGAGCTAGTACCTTCGGTGGGCACAGGGTCCCTGTCTCGAGGTGCTCACATTCAGTTGGAGCAAAGTTAACCTTTAATACAACGCAGGATGATAAACGCTACGGTGGAACCATGTCAAGATTACTCTGGGAGCCCAGAGGAGGGGACCCTATCTGGCCATGGAGAGGGAGATGATGGTGGCTCCCACGGGGAGAGTTCGGAAAACCTCACCTGCGGACAAGCTGTCCTCTTCCTGTTGAAGGGAGAACAGGCTGTAAGAACAATCCTATCCTGGCCTCTCCGTGGAGCCTCTGTGCTTGGTGGTCTGACGGAGCTCTGGTCCCACGTCAAAATGGCAAGAATCAGTAAAATCTCAACAAGCACACATACACGAACTGGAGAATGAGAATACTGATGTAGTATTGTCAACCTCTATTTTACAAAAAAGAAAGAAAGAAAGAAAGAAAGAAAGAAAGAAAGAAAGAAAGAAA
>NW_019154085.1:4463277-4492002 GCF_002288905.1 Enhydra lutris kenyoni
AAAGAAAGAAAGAAAGAAAGAAAGAAAGAAAGAAAGAAAGAAAGAAAAGAAGAAAAAAAAGATAATTAAAGTGCTATCTACCATCCCCACCATATCATTAGATTTTAACGTCAAAAATAGAAAGGACATAATCTCGTCATTAAAAACAATCCCTTTAGCTTTAAATTACCCGTAAAGATCTTGCTTTTTGCACTGCACGTACATCAGTTGTCTTAAACCAGCATTTGACGGCCACTAGAGTTTCAATGACACTTGTCTCGGGTCGGTTATGAGCACCATATTTGATTTCTTTATGTGGCAAAAACTCCTAGTTTTTCTCTAAAGTCTGTATTTTCTGTCTTCCGTAGAAACTGATGACACTAAATCCAGGGCTACTTGGCTAGAGACTATATCCTTATCCTCTTTTCACATCAGATATGATTATGTGGCTACATTTTAGCTGATGGGATGCAAGCTGAAGTAATGTGTCATTTCTGGGTCACTTCTCTCCTAAAAGATAAGCCACTTGCCGCGAGTTCCTCTCTTCCTTTTGCATAGGTTGGAAGATTGAATGTGCCCACAACCTAACTCTGACCACGACGATGGAGAGGTCACCTCAGGTAATAGTGGAGCAATAACAGATGGAAGGGAGGTGGATCCTGGGGTGGCTTTCCTGCCAAGCGCCGTTGCTCACCTTCCTGTAACATGAGAAGGATATGGACTTCCCTGTTACTTTAAGCCTCTGCATGTGGATGCATACTCTTTGGTTTCATTTTTGGGATAGCTTAGTCTTTTCCCTGTTAAGCAAATGCTGCTTTCTCTTGCTTTTACCTTAGTTGCGTTTCAACGTTCTCTTCAGAGGTTTCCCGCTGCTCCTATGTATCCTGCCCACATGGGATATGTGACCACTGGGTCGCCAGAGAAAGACATTGACATCATCTGCTCCTGTCTGGGTGTGGAATCCCCCAGTGAAGGAGGCCAGTCACCTTCTTAGCGCTCTGGCATAGCTTTTCCCGTAAGTCTCCACCTCGTTCCCTCTGATGGCTTAGGTGGTAGTGACGGGAATCATTCCCACAGGGGACTGGCTGCTTATCCCCAGGACTCTTCACCTGGCTCTATCACTTCCCTTTTCTACCTTCGAACACTGCCCTTTTAGTTTCCAGAGAACTAGATAATAACACATTCTCCTTTGAATCATAGACACTTTGAACAAACACTTTTTAAACAATTACTTCGTAAGGTATAACCAAAAATGATGAAATAGGGAAAGTACCTGACTTTTCAGTCTACCTGGAAAGAAGAGAGAAATAAATTGGCGATTATAAAATAAGTGAAAAGTATTATAATTCAAATAGGTGTCGTGTGTCATGGGAACACCTAGAAGAGGCACCTAACCCAGCATTTGTAGGACGGAGTGTGGTTGGCAGTTTAGGTATGGAAAAAGGTGAAGTAAGTGTGTATATTGGCCGGATAAAATTGTACACCTGTTGGTTAAGAATAATACATAATTTTAAAACTTCAAATAACTTGGGGCATATAAAATAAAAAGTGGAGGTTCTTCCCACACACATTAATTTTAATATCCATTGTGACTTGTTAATATCTGATGCGTGTTCTTCCAGATAAATAGACATGAAAATAGATATACCAATATATATCCAGATAGGATTTTATTCTCAAAAATGTAATCATAGTATACATAGTTATGCAGCCTCCCATTTTCCCCACATAATCTTTTTTTATCACGTGTATATATTTACCTCATTTTAAAAAATAGTTGATAGATTTTCCTACTAACTCGTCACTCTTATTTAATAAATCTCTTCTTTTTTGACATTTAGGTTGTTTTCCATTTTTTTCCTTCAATAGTACTGTTTCAAGGAATATTCTATCCATTGGACCCGGTGATAAATATTAAGAGGAAAATATTACAATCTGAAGATTCTATACCTGCCCCAAATGTCATATGTATATGAGAAAAAAAATTCTTTGGTTGTGTAAAGTATCAGAAAGTTATCTTCTGCTTTTCTTTTTGGGGAATTTACTTGAGGAGTTACTCTAGCAAAATCAAAATCAAAGTAAAACTATATTTCAGGGAGATTTGAAGTGTAGAAAAACATGAATGAGTAATCAACCCAGTACAATTTAAAAGACCAGAATAGATGATCAGAGCATGGTTCCTGAATGGGGAACTTAAATATCATAAAGAAAGTGGTATTTCCCAAATAAAGATTTAGGGCTTCTTTTGATTCCAAACAAACCCTAAGAGAAGTCTGTTTTTGAATCATGACAAAATTTTCTAGAAAAGTAAGTAAGAAGGGTTAAAGAATACTTATAAAAAAGAGGCTGGAGGCTGTTATTTGCCTTATCAGATGCTGAAGAATTATAAATATACCATTGTTACAGCTTTATACAGATAAATTGGTGACTCAGAAGTGATAACCTGAGGCACCTGGGTGGCTCAGTTTCAGCTCAGGTCATGACCCCAGGGTCCTGGGATCCAGCCCCCCAATGGGCTCCCTGCTGGGTGGGAAGCCTGCTTCTCCCTCTCCCTCTGCCCCTGCTTGTGTTCCCTCTCTGTGTCTCTTTCTATTAAAAAATAAATAAAATCTTAAAAAAAAGTGATAACCTGGAATGAGAACTTACAAAATATAGAAAGATAATAAGGTAACATATTTTAAAGAAATTACAAGCTTAACAATAAGGAATTGCTTCTTTAATAATTAATGTGGAGAAGAAGGAAATTTTGATGACAATTTTATTAGAACTTTGCATCACAGCATATATACAGATAGATTAAAGAGTTAAAAATTCAACCATAAAAAATTGGAGAAGGTATAAAAGAAAGATTATATCATCCCTTCTTGAGGAAAGGCTCCCTCAAGGAAAAAAACAATGGAAGAAGCCATAGGAAAAAGACAACAGATTTGACCATATAAAAAGTTACTGTAGTTCAAAGAAATATACAGAGAGAAAAGGAGACGGCAAATCACAAACCAGGAAAGATTTGTACAACACACACTAAAAAAAACAGGGTTACTATCACTTGGCAAAACTCCAATACTAGTTAAATCCAAATCTCAGCCTAGTCTGTGCCCAGATCTTCATAGATGAATGTGTCTTAAGAAAAAAGTGCACTATGTGCTGTGGTCTAACTCTAAACTTACTATGAATTGCCTTCACGTGAGCGATTAGTCCTGCTGTAAAACTGTAATCCATTTCCCTAGTTCACTCACTCTCCCACGCTCCCCAAGTCTTTCATACCCTCTTCCACACGTCGGTCTTGTAGCATCTTGTCCCCATCTTCACTCAAAATGGATGATCTTGCTTATTTCACTCAGAAAGTAGTAGCATTAAGGAGGGCACGTGATGTGATGGGCACTGGGTGTTATATGCAACTAATGAATCATCGAACATTCCATGAAAACTAATGATGTGCTTTATATTGGCTAATCGAATCTAAATAAATAACTAAATAGAAAGAAAGAAAGCCAGCAGTAACTACCAGAAGGGGATGTCCACACACGCACACCGTCATGTCGCCCCACCCACCAGCATCTCCCTTGGGCTGCTCCAGAGGAATCGTGTATGCTCCCACCAGCCCTTCCACAGGGTCTCTCACTCCCTCCCCCCTCACCTACTCAAGGACAAGGATGTGTCTCCAGAAGTTCCCTCTACCTACTGAACATTCTCTTCAGCCCACAGTCATGATATGATTTTTCACATCTTAAAAAAAAGTCTCTCTCGGGGCACCTGGGTGGCTCAGTCAGTTAAGTGCCTTCAGATCAGGTCATGATCTCAGGGTCCTTGGATCTATCTAGTCCCACATTGGGCTCCTTGCTCAGTGGGGGTCTGCGTCTCCCTCTGCCTGCTGCTCCCCCTGCTTGTGCTCTCTCTCTGTCAAATAAATGTTAAAAATCTTAAAAAAAAACCTCTTTTGTCCCACTGTCCTCTTAAGTATTGCCCTTCTGCTCTGCTCTACTCTGCAGCTAGAAAGCGTTGGGCACACTTCTTTCACCATTTCCGATTCCTCGACTTCCATTATCCCCTGACTCAATCCATTCAGGCTCTCAGCCCCACTAAGTCCAGGACAACTGCTCTTGGCAAAGTCAGCCATTACTTTCCTTTTTTCTAAACCTAATAATCAACCCTTGGTTTTATCTCGCTGGTCTATCAGCAGCATTTGACACAAACATCACCCCCTCTTCCCGGAAACATTCGGTTCACTGGCCGCCAGGACACGTCTTTCCTTCCTGTGCTCTTCCTGCCTCGTGGCTTTTCATGTCTATGTGGCCCTCCTGATCTTCCCACATTTGCCCAGCTGTCCCCCCTGGGAGTCTTCACCGTTTCAGTGAACAACAACCTTCTTTCCAGTTGCTCAGACTGAAAGTCTAGAAGTCTACTCAATTCATCTCATTTTCCCAAACTCTGCTTATAACCTGTTGGCTCTCTCTTCAAAATGGATGTAGATACTTATCACCTCTTACGAGTGTCCCCGCTCCCGCTCTTGGGCAAGCCACAGTGTCTCCAGTGGATTCCTATGATAATCTTTGACTGTTTCCACTCTTGCTCCTTCTGTTCTGCACCCGGCAGCCGGAGCGATCCTGTTAGTCTGATTAGCGTGTTGGGTCTTTGCTCAGAACATTCCAGCAGACCCCAGTCTCGGAGTCCAACTCAGCGTCCTCCTCTGTGATACGCCCGCTCCCCATTCGCATCCTTCACACCCTCTGCTTGTCCCCCTGCTTCAGTCACAGCAGTCTGCTTGCTGCTCCTGGGAGAGGGCCGGCGGCCCGAGGCTCTTCCACGGCTCCTTCCTCTCCTTTCATCCTTGCTCAGATGTCACTTTCCCTGCCCACTCTCCGTAGTCACTCCTGTTGAATCCCTACCCTGTCCCTTGCTTCACTTTTCAGCACACTATTCATCACCCTCTGATATACTATGTAACTTAATGTATTCAGGATGCAAGCTCCGTGAAGTTAGGGATTTTGTTTGTATTATTATTATTATTATTATTATTTTAGTGATGCAGTCTCAGGCCTGGCACATTGTAGTTGTTCAATAAGGGCTTGTTGAATAAATTAATAAGTTATGTTTAATGAGCATACCAAGGGCAAAAAGGATTATAAGTCTCTTCAAAATTCCTAAAATGTCAACTGACAATACCTGGGACTCCTTAACTGTGCATTCATTCAGTAATTCCACTTCTAGAAGCTCATCTCAGTGCAGGATTTCCCAAGCTAGAATAAGGGAAATACTGTTCCAGAACAGGTATGTGGAAAATAAAGAAAATATTCTGGAAAAAAAAAGTCTTTTCTAACCTGCTATGGCTCTGATTTTGTGGTACACTGAGAGGTTTTATCATATACCGATGCCTAAGTCCCACCTTTAGAGATTCTGATTTCATTGTTTTGACTGTTGTCCCCCTTGTCATGATATTAGCAGCCTATAATGATAATTACTGAAATTACTGAGAGCCTTAATTCATTAGGGGCTGTAGTGTTACTTTTATTCACATTTCTGGGCATATATACCCAGAAATGCGAAAAAAAAAATATATATTTTTTTTAACAAAAAGAAGGACTTAAGAGTCCATTATCTGTAAACATTCTTCCAACTGGGAGTCTCTATGTTCACATGGAAAATTATCTTAATTAGGGGTTTGTACGGAAGCAGTGACTGTTTCTTCTAGGTGATTTATTGGTATATGTGTGTGCTTGCCTGTGTGTGAAAGGAGAGAAAGTGTGTAAGCTATATAATGCTATAAAATAAGAAGAAATATTTATTTTTACTATAGATAAGCCAAGAGCATAAGGAAAACTTCCATAAAGGGTCACCAAGCCCTCCACTGCAACACAGGTCAGGCACGAGTGATGTTAGCAGAACCCGCTGCCTGTTTCTTATCGGGCCAACTAGAGCACATCGAGGACCAGGATTCCGAAAGCAGGAGAGGTGGTTTTTAAAATTATAACTGAGATATTTATTTTTACATATGTGTTAGCCTATTGGGACTCTTTGAACAGAATACCATAGACTGGGTGGCTGATCAACAACAGAAATTTATTTCTCACAGCTTTGGAGACTGGGAAGTCAAAGGTCCAGGCACTGGCAGATTCGGTGTCTGGTGAGGGCCCGCTTCCTAGTTCACGGACAGGCCTCTTTCCTTTGTGTCCTCCCAGGGCAGAAGGGGTGAGGGAGCTCCCTGGAGTCTCTTTCCTAAGGGCACCAATCCCATGCCTGAGGGCTCCGCCTTCTTATCTAATCATTTCTCAAAGGCCCTACCTCCAGATTCCACTTTATGTTGGGGATCAGATTTCAACACAGGAATTTGCGGTGGCGCATGAACACTCCCTCCACAGCCACGTAGGATAACAAGAAATCTCAGCAAACAGCATGTCCGCTAGACACAGTATGGAAAGGACTTCTGATCCTATGCAACGTGGTCAGCCATCTGGACTTGTGATTTGTAGCCTTTTCTACAATATCCCTTTAAGAATGAGGATTAGGATACATACTCCAATGAGAGTAATCTGCCAATAAAGAAATAATTTTGTTTTATGAATTCTGAGTTGGGTCAGTTGCCACTAATATTTTGTTCTCTCAGCTGAACAAACAATGAATTCGGGCGGCCAGTTAGATGAATGGTGCACCAGAAAGGAACTTTTTTAGAACAGAAACCAAAGTTGTTCACACTATCATTAAAAAGATAATGTAGCTGAGCTGAATTAACCTACTTCGGGATGCATTTCTTCCCAAGAGAAACTACAGAGTTATTCCTCACCAGCAGACCTCACTGCCCGCACCACAATGAGACATTAGGGATTAAACAACCCGGCATTGCACTTATCACTGAACTACAAAGCCTTCAAAAAAATCCAATTACCCACTTAGATAACTAAAGAAGTGCACTTTTAAGGGCAAATAACCTGTTTCATAGAAGAAGTTATTTCATGTAAGGCTTGGTTTTAAATCCCAGCTCCGTAACTTACTGTAAAATAAGAAAACCCACTCCCAAAATATTATTAAATAATATATTAATAAGTATCAAGTACTTGTATGTATAAAATGCCTGGCACATAGCAAAGGCTCAGTGTGTGTTAGCCTGTATCATTATAGGGATGATTTATGTGGCTATGTTGTAAATATTTCTAAACATTACTTATAAGTCTTTTGGTTAAATCTTTTTTTTTAAGATTTTATTTATTTATTTGACAGAGATCACAAGTAGGCAGAGAGGCAGGCAGAGAGAGAGGAGGAAACAGGCTCCCCAACGAGCAGAGAGCCCGATGCAGGACTCAATCCCACGAAACCGGGATCATGACCTGAGCCGAAGGCAGAGGCTTTTTAACCCACTGAGCCACCCAGGTGACCCTTTTGGTTAAATCTTTTTAAGGAGATTAAGAAAAGGCTATTTCTTTTTGACCTTGCCAATTATGTTACAAAGTAGATTACCTTTGTAATGTGAGAACACTGTAGTTCTTGTTAATTTTTTATTGTTCGTTTCACCATACAAGACATCTAGTTTCAAACAGAACTTGGTCAGCTACTCAACTGATGTTGTCATAGTGGTGAATAGATGGGTAGCGCAGCAAAAGTGAAAATGATTTTTTTTTATCCCAGAAACCAGAACATGGCAGTGAGCGTGGGTAGTGGGTGGTGGCAAAATTTACAGGAAAACCCTTACCAGGGAGCACCCAGATATGCAGACCGTGAAGTACAGATTCTAATGGATACACTTCTGTATTGTACTGGATCTCGCCACATAACCTTTTTTTTTTTTTTTTTTTTGACAGGGGAGAGTGTTGGTGAGGTTCTGGCCACAATCCTCTGGTTCCCTCAGAGGCTGATGTTTGAGCTCTGAACATGAGGAAGGCCTCAAGAACAAGAGTCTTGGAAGGAAGAAGACCGTGAGGTGATCTTGTGGATGTCGTCAAGAGTCAGCAGTAGAATCTTCATCACCTGACCGGCTGGGCCTAGTGACCAGGGATCTCTTTGTTTATTTTGCTGAATCACATATTAGGAATGATTATCTGAGTGGCAACAGTTGTTTTTCTAGACAGCCACCCCCTTTCTCTTTTCATTAACATCACCCTTGAGTGGTAACTGGAGTTGGTTGAAACCAACTGATCTGGATTGAAGAGTTCCTGCCCTGTTCACACCATTTTGTTTCCTCAAGGCTGTCTCCAGTTTCAGTGAACACAACAGCACTTGGTGGCCATTTCCTGCTTGAGAACAGCTGAGTAAGTAGGGGAGGAAGTAGAGGTTTGGCTGAGTTCTCTCCCTTGGGGTTAGGGCAGGGCGGGGCTGCTAACTTCAGCTTCTGCTTTTGTGGGGCTTGGTCTCCTGACTGGTTCCTCTTCGTCAGTATCCGTAAAATAAGTCCGAGCAGCCCCATCTAATCCCCTTTCTGGGAACAGAGGACGGAGGGTGCAAGGAGGGGCCAGCTCGCTTTGTCCAAACTCTTGGCCATGATTGTGCTCCACATTCTTAATTGGTCTCCTATCTGTTGTTAATCTTTTAAATATCTTGTCAAACCTTTAAATAAAGGTCTGATTTAAATATTCCTTCTCTGAGGGACGCTGAGGTGGCTCAGTTGGTTAAATATTGTTTCTGTGAGAATGTTCTTGCCTGTGTTGAAGACAATTGCTTTGAGGAACATCTAAATGAAGCAACAAGTCCTGCTAGATACTGTTGGTAGGATCAGAGCTTCTGATCTGAAGGGGGAGTCTTTGGGAGCCCTGAGGTTGGATGTGGTTCTGCCATTAACTGCCATGTTTCCTCATGTGTTTTATTTGACGTTGAAATCATGCTTACATTATTTTACACCACTTTCCCTCATTACGTCAGCGTCTTTGGCTCTCCAGGCCTTACTGGTCCATGAAATGGAACCTTTTGCTCCCTTAGGCGTGTCTGGTCTGTCCTGGTCATGTGATTCTCCCTGAAGCGCTTCTCAGGCTGTGTAAGATGATGCCACTTCTTCCCAGATGCTTGGGCCCTGGTGGTGCATCTAAAAACATTCAGCAAGAATCAAGAAAAACACAAGGCTTCAGCCACGCAAGTTCTCTGACTCTTCTCCCCATTTCTGTTACCATCACAAAGTTAAGGATTCTTTAATGCCCTGCAGATACGTTTTATTGCTAAAACGTGTAACTCTACCACTGTAATTTAAGTCTGAAAAACTACTTTTAAGCTGCAGGGCTCTGGGGGGTGGGGGATGGTGGCGTCAAGGCTGCCTGGATTGGAACCCAAGGTCGGCCGCGCTCTGGCTCTGCGTCCGGGCGTCTCACCAGCTGTGACATGGGGGAACAGTGAGCGGCCACCGCCGAGGACGGGTGCGGGGCCTGTGTACCCGCAGCTCAAGCTACTGTTGCTTTCCTCTCCCTTCAGAGTAACAAATAAGCGCGGGAGCGTACGGAGTGTTTGCTGTTTCCCGGGCACTGGTCAGACGACGGTCTGCGGTCGTAGTTCCCAGGCCGGCGGCCTCTTCCCAGATGATGGGATCATGACTGCGAAGCTCGGTCGGTGTCCGGAAGGTCCCGCAGGACCGTCTGAGCCCAGATTTGCTTGTCAAGTGCCCGTTCCTCACGACGCGAGGTAAAGAGATGAAGAAAACCTATTTTTCCGGGTTGTCACGTTTCGGGGTTCCCGCTGCTGTTGCGTGACCGTGCGGTTGTGCAGGATTGTGCGGTTGCGCGTGACCGTGCGGTTGTGTAGGACTGCAGATGTGTGTGACCGTGCGGTTGTGCGTGACCATGCGGTTGTGTATGACTGTGCGGTTGCGCGTGACCGTGCGGTTGTGTGTGACCGTGCGGTTGTGTGTGACTGCAGATGTGTGTGACCGTGCGGTTGCGTGTGACCATGCGGTTGTGTATGACTGCAGATGTGTGTGACCGTGCGGTTGTGCAGGACTGTGCGGTTGCGTGTGACCGTGCGGTTGTGCAGGACTGCGGTTGTGCGTGACCATGCGGTTGTGTATGACTGTGCGGTTGCGCGTGACCGTGCGGTTGTGTAGGACTGCAGATGTGTGTGACCGTGCGGTTGTGCGTGACCATGCGGTTGTGTAGGACTGCAGATGTGTGTGACCGTGCGGTTGCGCGTGACCGTGCGGTTGTGTAGGACTGCAGATGTGTGTGACCGTGCGGTTGCGCGTGACCGTGCGGTTGTGTATGACTGCAGATGTGTGTGACCGTGCGGTTGCGCGTGACCGTGCGGTTGTGTAGGACTGCAGATGTGTGTGACCGTGCGGTTGTGCAGGACTGTGCGGTCGCGCGTGACCGTGCGGTTGTGCAAGGACAGACCGAGCCCGCGGAAGGGCGCCGAGGGGACGCACAGCAGTGCAGGGACCGTCTGAAGGGCCGGCGGTGCCCGTTCTGGAAAGTCACAACTGCGGAGACGGACGAGGGGGCGCCGGGACCAGGAGGGCGGGAAGGACACGCGGTGACGCGGACTTTCCGGGCCCCGAAGCTCTGCGACACTGTACGGTGGACACAAGTCACCACACGCCTGTCCCAGCTCATGGACACACAACAGCCAGCGCGGGCCCGCGGTGACGGCGACGTGCCGGTGTCGCTTCAGCAGCCGCGACCGGCGGGCTCTGCGGGGCCGGGGGCGCGGTGTCGGGGAGCGTCCGCGCTCCCCCGAAGCTCCGCTGGGAACCTAACGCCGCCCTAAAACCGCCCACTGAAGAGACTGCGCGGAGGGGACGAGCGCACGGGGAGGAGGGGACGGACGGGCGTGAGGAGGAGTCCGACTTCTCAGCCGCCGAGTACGGGGAGGGCACGGCCAGGCCCGCGGGTCACAACGTCCCGGGGACCTTCGGGAACCCCACGCCGACCCTGGGACGGAACAGACGCGGCCGAGGCCCCGCCCAGCCGAGGCCTCCCCTCAGCCAAGTCCCGGCCGCGCAGCGAGGACCCGCCCGTCGGCCGGCGCGTCCCTCCGCCCACAGCCGCACCGGCCTGCGCCTGGGCGCCCCTCTCTGAACGACCCACGGGCCCTGAACACAAGAGCTGCCCCTTGTACCCGCGGGGACGACGGGCTGAAGCGCCCGGGGAGGGCCGAACTCCCAGCGAGAAAGGAGCAAGGACACCCCGCGCCGCTCGGCGACCGCCTGGAGCCGGCAAAAAGCCGCCGGGCACCGCGGACGCGGCTCAGCGACGGCGGAGGCGGGGCGAGCGGGGCGGGCGGGGCGGAGCCCTCATTGGACGGCTTCGGGGGGCGGGGCTCGAGCGGACGCCCGCGAGGAGAGAGGGAGGCTGCGCGTGCGACGCCGGCCGGTTCCGGACCCCTCGCTTCCCTTCCTGCGGGCCCGGCGAGCCCGGCGACGGGCGTGCCGACGCCCGTGACGTCACAAGGGGCGGGGCTGCCGGGGTAGGGGTCCGGCCGGCGCGCGGGCGCGTGCGGCAGTCGCAGTTCGGGACGGAGCGTGCGCGGTTGCCCGGTCTCGGCGCCGGCTTCGCTGTCACAGTCTGTCCCTTCCTGAAGCCTGGGACTCACTGGACGCGCGCTCGCGCGTGTGTGTTGCGAGTGTGAGGGGACTCGGGCGGAGGCAAACCCTCGCTGCCTTTTTTGACCTTCCTTTTGTCCGAGGGGGGCCGTCCGGCTCAGGGTCGCTGCCGCCCCGCCGCAGCGCGCTTGGGTCCGGCCGCCTCTTCCTTTTCTTTGAAACTCGGGAGCCTTTTCCCCTTTTTCCGTCTCCGTTTTGGGCACTCAGTGCCGTCTGGGCTGGTGTCCCTGGTCCCCGACCGGCCGCTTCCTGCCCGTGCGCTCGCCGCCCCAGCCCAGGGTCTCCCCTGCGCCCCCGCCCCGGCCCGGGAGGTGGGAGGCTTCGTCCCCCCCGCCCACCCGCGTCTCCGCAGCCGTAGCCGCACCTGCCTCGGTATGAACGGGGGCACCGACCCTCCTCTTTTCATAAAAGACATTAAGCCCGGACTGAAAAACTTAAATGTCGTCTTTATTGTGCTGGAGATAGGTAAGTGGGGTCCGCCGCCAACCCCGCTGCCCCGCGCGTGCTGGGGCAGGAGGGGAGGGCGCCACCGCCGCAAGCCCGGGGCTCCCCTTCTCCTCCTCTTCGAGGCCCCCACCCTTCCCCCCTTCCACGTGGCCCCGGTGCCCCCCCCACCCCGGGGCTCGGATCCGACCTGCGGCGAAATCCCGGGGCTCGACCTCTTGCCCCCCTGTCCACGGCCTGACGGTCCCGGAGGAGGAGTTCGAGCCTCCCTGAAGTCCTCGTTACCTAACACACCCCTCCCTCTTGCGATTTTAACTCTCCGCAGGACGCGTGACCAAAACCAAAGACGGCCATGAAGTGAGATCATGCAAAGTGGCAGACAAAACGGGCAGCATCACTATTTCCGTGTGGGATGAAATCGGAGGTCTTATCCAGCCGGGGGACATTATTCGGTTGACCCGAGGGTAGGTGTGCCCGGGGGGGGGGGGGGGGGGGGGGTTGCTTCCTAGGTGACAGCCTGCAATCACCGGCAGGGGACCCTGACAGGTGCTGGAGCCCCTGTCTGCCCGGTGGCCCTCCGCGCAGTTTGGGGGCCCTTGGATGGTCATTTTGGGGAGTGGACAGCTTCGGGATAGAACACCCTCCCAGGAAAGCCGTCAGTTTGACCCCGGAATCTAGCCCACTTTCCCTCAGTGTACAGGTCAAGCAGATGGTTAAATACGTTTTTGGGATTACTGAGTGTGTTTTGTAGATTGGTAAAATTAGCATAAGTCCATCCTACTTACTTTTTTTTTTTTTTAATAAATTACTTAATACAGTTGTCAGCACTTTTCTAGCTTTTCCCCCTTTTTAGTGGCTTTTGAAATCCTGCCAGTATTTTGTTTAGACAGGACATCAGATTGTAGCTGGACAGTGTCAGGTCTGCGGTATGTCAAGTTTTTACCAGAATGGAAAAGTTAAGGGAAGTTCACAGTATCTGGAAGGCACATTCTGGAAGATGACTTCCGGTGCCTGCTGCTGTAAGGTCCGTGGAGTGCACAAACCAGAATGATACGCAGAAAAACGTTCGGCAGGAAGAAAAGTGTCAGATCACCCTGAACGCTGGAGGTTGGGTAGGCCCTTTGATAAACCTCCAGGCCTCAGAGCAGCTTCAGGAAGTGAGGCAGAGTGTCCTCAGAGAAGGAAGTGAGAGCCAGAGCATAGACATTTTATTCTCCTGCAGTGACTCATGACACTAATTGTGTCTTTAAACGTCCACGTCTGTAGCTGACACACAAGAGAATTCCTGCCTAGGAGGGTGTGGTGCGGATTAGCATAATTGAAGTTTTTCTGGCTGCCAGAATATTTTGCATCTCTCTAATGTAGTGTAAACAGCATCTCATTTCAGATATCTCATTGTTTTGTAGTCAGTGGAAAATACATAGGTATGTCCGTCAAAAAATTTGTGGAAAAACTAAAATCAAGTTCCATATAGTATTTATAGAGTTTCAAGGAGTATAATGTAAAGGAAAATTCAAAACTAAAGAAACCCCACTATTTTGTAACTTCAATGTGACCTTGAGGTTTTTACACTTCGGTAATTTCCTCATCTGTAAAATGGGAATAATTACACCTTACTTAAAAAATAACATGTCTGGCCGAGTCTGGCCTATTGTAAGGCCCTTCAGTTCTAGTTGTATCTGTTGTTGACCTCATTCCTGAAACAAATGCAAGTTAAATGTTTACTTGTTGAAACTGCAATTTTTTTCTCAGCATGCATTAACTTTTACATTACTAAGGTGAAATATTAGTGCACTGTTTTTCTTCTAAGTTGCTTTTTGTATAACATAAGAGTCTTTAGTGGATTACCCTTACTGAAGAGGAATGTATAATGTGGAACTAACTAGTCTTTATTAATCTATGTTAAAAAATGAAATACAACTACTTAGTTAACAATATTTAATTATAATTTGTCATTTTTTTTTAAGGTTTTATTTATTTGTCAGAGGGAGAGAGCTCACAAGCAGTGGGAGTGGCAGGCAGGGGGAGAAGCGGGCTCCCTGCTCAGCAAGGAGCCCTGTGCAGGCCTGGGGACTCCATCCTGGAACTCTGGGATCTTGACCTGAGCCAAAGGCAAATGCTAAACCCACTAAGCCACCCAGGCGTCCCTATAATTTAACATTCTAGGTCCTAAAGTTACCATTGTAGTTTATAGAGAACCACTGAAAACCAAATTTTAGACTGATTTTACAATGTTAATTTACATTTTTACTAGATTTTTGTGCAGGAATATTTAATGATGCTGTCTGCACTCTCAAGAGTTGATCATAGTAAATGATCTGTTCAGCTAAATTGATGCTAGAGATTGCAGGTTTGGAAAGGCAGGTGAGATTTGTGATTGTTTTTTTAGGCCCTTGATTAAATTTTACCAGATTTTCAGTAGCTCGTGAATCCTCCTATGTGTTTTATAGAGAAAAAGGAAAAACTATTTTATTGAATAATCTGAGGAGACCAAGTAAATGTGTATAAAAGTACACACTTGGTGTTGATACTATATATGCTATGATTGAGAAATAATTTCTGCTTGAATCTCTTCAATTGAAAGTTCTTTTGTTAATTGAAGATGTGATCTTTGGAGTATAACAATGCTTGCTTTGCAACGAGACTTTTTGTTTCCTAGGGTTGGTTATACTTTAGATAATTATGTCAAAATTTGGTAGTAGACTTCTCTTTGTGCTGTTCGTTTGTAAGTAACAAGTTAATCAAATTAGGCCAATTGATTTACTACCGTAGACAGAATTTGATCTCCACCTACACCCTGATACAAAAAAATACAGTATAAAGTTTCACTTAAGTAGAAGGAAATACATGTATTTTTACATAACAATGTTTCTTCCCTTTCCAGGTATGCATCCATGTGGAAAGGATGTTTGACGCTGTACACTGGAAGGGGTGGAGAACTTCAAAAAATTGGGGAGTAAGTATTCAAATGCATTTCCTATAAGTGAATAAATTACACGTAATGTCTACAGAGTAACTGGTAGGTATAAACTATAAAGGATAAACTTCCTGGCTTTTCTGTATTGGTAAACTGAATGCCTTCAATAGCTTCGCTGTAAAAACAACTTTGCATATGTACCGGCTTAACAGCCATCCTTGCTGTTTCCTGTGGTTGAGAAGATTAGTTTTCCCTGGCAAAGAGCATGAAGTCGCACTTGAGATGACCCCAGTGGGGCCATTTCTGTAGAGTTTGGGAACACGTATCTTTTAGGTGTCACAGTGCAGTTTTAAATAGGTTCTGTTTTCTGGTGAAATGCCAAAGAAGAAGCTAGGTAAGAAGTTAGGTTTCAGGCCAACAGTTTAAATTTTCTTTTTTCATTTATGGGTGGATATGTACTCGTGGTAAAAGGACTTGCAGCGATGACTATTGAAGTCCTGTATTTATCCACAGTCTAGGTACCGTACAGGCAGCCACAATGCGAGCTTCCATATCCTCCTACCCTGGTAATCTCCACCCTGACTTGGAGGAACCATCCTCTCTAGGGGTGTAAAGGTAATTTAGCCTCCATATTAGCTTAGACATTTGGGATGTGTTCATAAAGTATTGTGTTGGCAAGGAGCCAAGTCATTAGTCCATTCTGTTTGTATTTGAAGACCTACAGAAGCCATGCACAGCACAAAAAAAAAATGTTCTTCTACCCTGCAGGGATAAAATTGTTGGGAAAAGATAAGCAATCTTGCTAGCTTTTAAAGATCAGAAACTGGGAACACTTTGCTTTTGCGAGGAGAAAAACTATACTTAGGTTTGTTTTAGGGCAGTGTTAGAGCAACTTGTGAAAGCTCTTAGGGTCAGTATCATCAGAAGACGGGGGTTTTCCTGACCTTCATGTATATGGAGAAAGAGGTCAGTGACGTGAAGAACCAGTGGAGGTCACTCCGTTCTTCCTTGACTTGACTTTGTCAGGGTCAGTCTAGGATATACCAAAACTGATTTTAATTAATTTATGGGGTGAGGAGCTAAGTAAATACTTAAGTGTAATCTTCATATATGCCATAGTCCACTCACAAGAAGCAATCGAATAAACTGTTGTCTAATGGCCACATGTCTTTATCATGCCTGCAGAGTCCGCTCTTAACCTTGAATAATTATCTTTGCAGATTCACAGTGATTGGTCAAAAGAGGGACTGGATGGGAGTGTGTGAGTGGATCAGTGCAAATCCATCACCACTGCTGGAAAGACCGCTCTGGAACCCTAAACACGGTTCAGGGACATCAGTCTATGCGGAAAAACAGCACAGAGAGTGTCTCTGTGTCCTTGGTCTTTGACATGATTTAGTTTTTGCAGTACAGAAGAACTAAAATAAAAAGTAGAATGTTTTAAATATTGTGGACCACGGAGTATTTTAGAACACTTTGTTTTTTATGGAACATAGCATTTAGGAAGTTTTCGTTGTATAAATAGTTAACATGTTGCTTTTTAGTTAATTCATTTAACACCTAAATTCTTCATTCCTATAAGTTATGCATGTTATGCAAAGGTTGATTATTTTAGGAGTCATTTAACTTGTGCTTTATTTTCTTTCAGATTTTGTATGGTTTATTCAGAAGTGCCAAATTTCAGTGAACCCAACCCAGATTATCGAGGACAACAGAGCAGAGGGGTAATTAATCCAAATGTATAGTCTGTTTATATGATTAGACTAATTTTGACAGGGTACTATAATTCTCTGGCTAGGTGTGAAACCCTGTCCTACCCAGAAATAACGAGGACAGTTTTAAAAAGAATATAAAGTCATTTTCATTCTGTATATTTTGTGAGTATATATACATATATCTTTAGTGTTAAATATATGTGCCATTGAGCACTTCGAGCAGTAGGGAGAAATCTCAGGAAAACACAGTAAGATACAACAGAAGCTATAAAAGGTTTGGGAAACATTCCTGAATAGTAACATTGAGTGGACTTGGATAAATCTTTTAAAAATTTGTTTAAAAAAAAAAAAAACAACAAAAACAAAAGTGAAGAATGGATATAACTTGTTATTATAATGTTTTTTCTTATAAATCTTCAATTGGTTAAATTAAAAACATATTTTTTAGGCACACAATGAGCAGAAGAATAATTCCATGAATAATAATATGGGTACAGGTACATTTGGACCAGTGGGTAAGATTTTTTTTTTCCATATTTGTGATCAGGTGTTAAGAAATTAAGCGAATGTATCTTATGAAAGATTAGAAGAAAACTGTCATTAGGTGTGCATTGACACTAGAAGGGAGCTGCTAGTCAACAGGGAATTCCCCAGTAAGTGATTTTCTAAATAGCAGATACTCTCTTAAGCTAACTTACTGAGCATATCCTTTTATTTTTAAAGAAACATTTTTGTACACATCTATTTTATTTATCTGTTTAAATTCCTTGTAGTTAACACAGTGTTTTATTAGTTTCACATATGCAGTGTAGTGGTTCAGCAGTCCACAGATCAGTGCTCCGGATACGTGTGCTCTTAAGCCCCTTCACCTGTTTCACCCACCCTCACCCACCGCCCAGAGCACATTCTGTATTTCAGCGGTGGCTGGTAATAATAAGAAATCTGTTTTAGTGATGCGTAATAGGTTTTCCATTGATTTTTTTTTTAAACAAAATTTCTATGATCTGGTGATTATTTATAATAGATGGAAAATTGCTGCTTATTTTGGCCCACCAAAAGCCTTTTATCTTTAAAAGCTCACCTTAAATTTTCACACGTGCTGATAGCTGCCTCTTTAAAAGATTGGCCTTTACCCCTCAAATACTCTCAGATGGCACGTTAATGGGTCTCTCAGCTGTGTCTTTTGAAGTTTTTATTACGGAGGAAAAGCTTTGGGATTGGAGTTTAGTCGGATGGCTGAAGTTCTGTTTGACCCGGTGGGTGCATGTTTTGGCACAGCTGGTAATGATCACATTGTGAGAAACTTTGCTGTCTTGTCCTTTGAAAAATTAGAATGACATTGTCCATTCTGAATTAATTAACCGTATTTGAACCTAATGCCAGTGTTCATACACTATTTTACCTTTTTCTTCTTTTTCCCTTACAATATTGGCGCAGGGCACTACTATGTTTTTCTTTACTAATTTCTCATTTTGTTCCCCAAACTGTTCTATTTCTTTCTCCATATTAATACAGTATCAAGTTAATATATTTACAGTAATTACATGTTTGGAAAACTCAGAACGCACATTGAGTCTTTTCCAGTAGTTTAAAAATAAAGGCATTTGTTTTCTTTAATACTACTTGTAAACATGTGTTAGAACTTCAAATAGGTGTGTTACTATATATCAGTGTCTGAAATGGTGATGAATTTTTATATTCTTTTTTAGGAAACGGGGTTCAAGCTGGCCCAGAATCAAGGGGATGCCAGTTTTCATATGCTGGTAGAAGCAATGGCCGGGGACCTACAAATTCACAGCTACAAGGAACAGCTAATAATCAAACAGTCATGACCACAATAAGTAATGGCAGGGACCCTCGGAGAGCCTTTAAAAGATGACCTATGCTCAATACTCACATGTAGTTTTTAAACTACACACCCTACTTGAACACTTACTGCACTTTTATTTATCGTTAACTGTGAATACTGTGTCCTTTATTGGTTTCCTCTTATGTTTTGGGTTTGTTAACAACAGTGGATTGTTCTTATAGCAAAACTGTTAAGCTGCTCAAGTCTCCTGTTGAAGAATTTGAAGAATGGCAAGACTCTGAAAAGTAGGGGCATTTATTTTTAGGGCAAAAAGATCAATGGTTATCCTCTAAAAACACGCCCCCGTTCCGTGGGTGAGTTTCTTAAGACATCAGCATTATAGCCTCTATGAGTCTGTCTTCCATATACATTTCGTAATATTTAAAGTAAGGCTTAGTGGGAGATGTTCTTTTGTCTTAAATTCAGGTATTGCCAACTGAAGCAATAACCACCTAAACCACCCCAAAAAAACTCAGTGGTTATAGCAGTTTTTGAGTGTTTGTGACTCCAGGAATGATTGACTTCTTCATTTGAGTGACTGCCAGGAGGATTTTCCAAGGACTGAATCTTCTAAACTCTTGTTTTATTACCAAAAAGAATATATTCTTTATCAGAATTATGGAGTAAAATGGGAACTGTATTATAACAAGGAATTTTTATAAGAAAGCTGCATTTATTTTAGGGTAGTCCTATTAATACTTGTTGTCAACTTTGTGCATTACACTGAAGGGAAACTTAAAACCGAGGCCTTGAATATTTATTTTTTGAAACTACTATGTCAAATATTAAAGTATAATTTGAGGGAGTTAAAAAGTCATAATAAATACTGATCTAATTATTTTAAAAAATTGTGGTACGTAGATGAAGGCAATTCAAATTGAATTCATGTAGAAATATGCAGTCTTAAACTAGAGTGTCCTAGGTACTTGCAGAAACTCATCCTGGAGTGAAAATCCTAGGTACTTAACTTTTATTTGAAAAATGTGTGTGAGTATTGTCCAAATTTCTGAACACAATTCACAAAGCCTTATCAGCCAAAGTTAAACGGCTCTCTCTAAGAAGTGCATACAGCTTTATTCAGAAATGTAAAGGTAGAATTTCTTTATGTGTTATAAATGACACCCAGTTCCCACTTTTTACTATAGAGTGCTTGGGTAACTGGTAAATTTTTCCTTTGTTAGAATTCAGTTCTTCCAAATTAGCCCCAATAAAACTTGCATTAATGTTAACGGACTTCCCTTATTTTCGCTCTTTCAATGATTTGCAATGGGGAGCCAGTAAATTTTACCGTAGTTGTAATGATTACTTCAACCCGGGGACTGCTTAGCTCTGTACTTATCGCCTTTTGTCCCTACCTTAAATAATCACAAAATAATTTAAGTAGACTCTGTTTTCTAAAAACGCCATAGCCTTTGAATATGAAAATTGGTACCGGAATATTTGTTTCTCCAATTCAGTGTGTCTTAACGAATTGCTGTACACACTGAGTGTGAGACACTTGGGGAGATAAGGGGTCGGTGACGAGTCATCTCAAGGAGCTTATTCATGGTTCATAGTACTCTGGTAACTAGGGTTTATATATTCTAGAAGTTTTTCTTTTAGCCTTAACTCAGTGAATTTGGCTTTGTGACTAATGTCTTTTTAAGATACAAGATAACATGTTGGAAGTAAAAATTTTATACTAAAAGTTAGCATATAAGTTTTTCTTTAAGGGTAGGAGCAATAATACTCAAGTTATTTGTGTGAATATGGTGTTAAAGATGATTTTAAAAGAATTTTGGAGTTTCAGAAAAGTAAACTATCAGGTGGGACAGCTGAGCTTCTAGTCCTGGCCCATTGTCTCCTCACCTATGATGTTGGACAAATTATTACACTTAAGACCTCTATAAGCCTTAAGTTCCACAAATATAAAAACAAGTAATAGTATCCCTTTAGAGAGTTACAGAAGATTTTCCACGTAAGTGATTAGGGTGATTTCTGGCACGTAATGGGCAGTCAAAATGTCATCTGATCATACCTCAAGAATAGAAGAAAATGCAGCGTTAGGTGTGGAAATACTGTTATTCTTTAACATGTTGAGATTAAATAGAGAACGATCTAAGCTGTTAATTTTGTAATTGACATTTGCCTCAATAATCTTCTTGTTCTGTGTTACCATTTATTAACAGATCTCTTTTTTCTTAAGGGAAGCCTCCAAAACCAAAGCAAAGGGAATTACAGTGCATAACGAATGTTTGCCCCACAGTCTGCTTGGATGGTTCTCAACAAGAAGAGGAAGAAAGTTTTCTACCTTCCTCTTCCCTGGTGCTTTCACCTGTGAATTTTTAAATGTCTAAACACCTACCAAAGACAAAACCACTTAGTTTAGAAATACACACCTACTAGAATTGGGCCCCATCTCATTTCTACAAAACAGTTCTGAAGTGGTTTCAAGTCTTGTCAGCCAGCCGGCCTCTCCTCTCTGGGACAGGTTTTTGGCTGGTGGCTACAATACAGAGACGGGAGAATGAACCTCACAAGGCCAGAGAATGATGCGTAATAGTGAAGGTTGCAGTGTGCTTTCCCAAAGGCATTTACACAGGTTTTCCTATATATACCACCTCCTTTTGGCTTTGTTCTTGCAGGCTGGGGTCTGTGCCCCCATCCCACCCACCGTGGGTAGTCTATAACTGTGAGGACAGTTTAACTTGATTCCCTGAATATTTGTAGTACTGAATCCTTGTCATTTGTATTTTTATTATTAACATTTTAAAAGAACGTTAAATTTTCTGGGTTTAGTAATAATGCCAAAGGGATGATGCAGAACAAATAGATGGGAGGTTAGTAAAAAAAAAATCCCAGCAGTAATGAGAACATTTAAAGTCTAGGAAGCTGGTTACGTGGCCCCACAAAGTGTTCTCAGAGGTGCACACTGGCCGTTTCTACAGCAGCATGGAGACACGATGGCAGTTTTCAGTTTATATAGATCTGGCATTCCAGTTACCAAAATGACTTCCCTTTTCTGTTATGAAAGTAAGTACTGTTTGCTCCACGAAACCTTAGGCTTCAGTGACTCCTAAGATCCTTTTTGATGTACTTGGAAAGGTTCTCCCGACAGCAAACCTTGGAAACCACAGGAAAGCAGTCTACACGGAGCACTTGCCCAGTGTCAGTCTCTCAGCCTCTAGGCGGCTGCGTGGGACTACTTGCCCTGTGATGGCTGTTGTAAAAATCCCTCTTGCCTTTTCTTTAATTTCCCCATCTGATGAGAGTGTCTTCACATTTCTGGTAGAAAAAGGGGTTACAGAGGGGTAAAGGCAGGTGTACTTGGCTGTGGTGAAAACCAGGCTTCAGCCAATGATTACATGTTAGGGTAAAGAAACACTCCCTCATTTCACAAAGTCATTGTAGTGATTGAGAGTTAAGGTATGCTTCTGAGGAAATCAGTTGTGACCTTTGGAAAATAGCACTGCCATGAGTGGTATGCTGTAAGGCTCTGAGGGAGAAGCTTAGAAAAACATTTTACTTCCCAGGCCTATTCAACTCTTTTTCCCAATTCCTTTGCTTTACTGGGGATACACCAGAGTTTGTGTCTAAGTACTATAACCACATTACTCCAGGTTTCTGAGCTAAAAGGGTCTAACGATGTTTTCTCAAAGCACAGATTGCAGACTAAGAAACAGACTAGAGAAAAGTCCATAGACTGTCCCTAATAAGCCTTAGCACTTTCTTCATTAAGAACATTAGACACAAAGATGTTCCTAAGGGCTCTTTACCACTGTGGGGTAACTGGTGTGATGTAGCAAAAGGAACATTTAACATGTTTGACAGGCATTTAAGCCTTCTGAAGGGCCTTGATGGGTAGCCCACAACCAGCGTGGCTCCCAAGTTCGAGGACTATACCAGCCCAAGGCTGCAGTAGACCCCAGGAGTCTGAGTCCTCTTCCCACCCCATAGCCCTTGCCACCACGTGTCCCTACAACCTCAGCTGAAGCCCTTGGCATGTCTTCAGAAACTTTTTTTTTAAATGATTTCCAAACAAAAGTTGAATTTTGTTTTACTCCATCAAAATCTTTTGAATGTAGAGTTCAGTTTCTTATCCATATATTGAACGTATGTTGAGTGAAATCGACACGCTGGTTTCCACGCCCGCGATAGATTTCCCCCCCGGAACTTGATGGAACTACGAGTTGCTTCTCTGCTCTATCAGGAGGAGGATTTGTAAGTGCAGGAGTGGTAGAGCTGCACTTGGAGTAAGACCTGAAGATTTTTGTCTCCTGCCCTTGATCTCTCTCCCAACACAGCTGTTTTGAAATGCATATGTAGCTTCTTTTATCATTGTTAGGCTAGAATATGCCACAGTTCTGGTTTGCAAAACAGGGAGAGAGTTGGAAGCCTATGCCCCTGAGGAGCAGAACTGAGCAAAGCAGGTGGTGTCCATGCGTATGGCCTCTGGATGTGAGCGCTGCTGAGTTTTGAAAAGGTTCACGTAGAATTGCTCGAATTAGGTCTATTAAAATCAGCTCATCTATAATGATCTGACTTCATTTGGGGCTATAACACAGTAAAAAGCTTTTTCACCCTGGGTTTCTGTTAAACTTTTTTGAAAATAGATTTTATTACTGCTTATCTCAGCAAATACATGTTTATCGCAGCCCCCTTCCTCTTCCACCTGAGTGTTCCTCAGTCCCCTCTTGATTATGCGGAGAGAGGCTGGCAGAGTGAGAAGTAGTGGGATTGGAGACGTGGTCCACTCTCCTAAGAACGCCTGATAGAGCCCCCCCCGCTTACAGATCTCAGTCTTGTTCTGCACACAGCTAAATATTTTCCACAAATAATATGCAAGGCATTGTTTGATTGCCATGGCGACAAGTCTGTTTCAAACATTTACAACCCTAGTAGGAGAGGACCTCTGACCTAGGTCCCAGGACTGCCTTCGGAGGAAAAACAGAGCTAGTGCCATCTACTGGGTGATGACTACATAGTTCTGTGGTTCAGGAATGTGGCTTAACACGCAGAGGAAATGTTCCCTCAGTCCATTGGATAAGAATTTTTGTGTGATGGTCTCAGCATGATGTAGGAGATCATTAGGCAGAAATGGAGCCATCTAATTCTAGTTTATGAACTAGCAACACTGACATCAAAAGTAAATTCCCTTAAGCAGCTTTATTAAACCCTGAGCTGCTCCCCAAAGCTGTAGAAGCTACGGAAACGCCAACTTTTGTGTTCTTGCTACATTTGTCAACAACACTGGTGGGGAGTATAAACTCAAAAATACCTTTTGGTGGGTGGTGTTTGGGTAAAAGCAGTTGAAGGAGAACATGAAACTGCCTTTTTTTTTTTTTTTTTTTTGTATGATCTTAGCCAAACGACTGATGTTGTTCCTGTGGTGATGTTAGCTTTGCAGGATGAAACCTATTTTAAATGTCCATGACAGTGTGCTTTGGTGAAAAATAGTTTTGAGTTGAGGAGATCTTGGTTTGAATCCTAGATCCACTGTCTACTGGCTCCGTGACTATGAGCCTTGTTATAAAATGAGGATAATGGGCTCTGAGGACTAGATGAACCAATGTATGCAAACCTCACAACCATGTCCAGGGCTCAACCAATGTTAAGCTCTTTCTCCACGAACAATGTAAATGAGAGGTGAATACGGATCATTTTTTTCATGCCCTGAGAAGGCCATCTCTCCTAATTTTAAATCTGAAATATTAAGCAACTTATATTAGTTACTGCAATTAGGTTGGGTTTCTTCTGGTGTATGTACGCGTGTGCATGTGTGTGTCTGTGAACAGTCAGGCTCTTGCATCCTGCTTGTGCAGGAAGGTACGCACGCTGAAGGTTCGTCCTGACGGCCTTGTAAGGTTGAGTCTTCACAAAGGTCAGCTCAACAGTTGAGTGCCCTGCGCTGTTTTTCTGTTCACCTTTGCCCAGAGAGTGAGGGCATGGTTATGAAAGCGCAGAGGAGGAGGGAGGACTTGTTGGCCAGGGTTTGTGCCAGAGGAGAGGTCAATGGCCAAGGGGAGGGTGGAGAGTACGCTGGAAGGAATTCCGTATTCCCAGTGACCGTCCTCAGAATTGATGTGCCCCCCAGCATGCAGACGAGTTTGTTTGCTTCTGATCCAGCACTAACTTCCCAACGTTTTATCATGAAAAATTTCAAACATACAGTGATGTTGAACAATTTTAGAGTAAACATTTGTGCGTCAACCACTTAGATTTTCTCATTAACATCTGACTAGTTTCATCACATCCATCTCATTCATCCGTCCGTTTCTAATATATTCAAGTGAGCAGACATGTATTTATTTCAGCAAGCTTATTCCCTGCTCAGCACGAGTACTAGTTCAGTATTTTGTTGCCGTTTTTAGTATAGAATTTACATACAAAGGAACGCACACATGCTAGGTGTGTGTTGATAAATGTCCACGCCTCTGGAACTCAAACTCCTCCTGAGACGTACAGAACATTGCCATCGCCACAGAAACTTTTCTCATGCCCTTTCCCAAGTGAACCCCTCTCCGCATGGCCCGGGGGCAGTGAACTCTTTGGATATTAAAAAAAAAAATTTTTTTTTTTAAATTTATTTGGCAGCAACACAGTGAGAGAGGGAACACAAGCAGGGGGAGTGGGAGAGGGAGAAGCAGGCTTCCCACTGAGAAGGGAGCCTGATGTAGGGCTTGATCAACTAAAGGGGAAAGTTTCGTATGTGCCAAGGTCAGCTCTAGTTAAATCTCAACGATGCCAGAATACTGCCAAACCCAGCTTCACTCATCTTGAAAATGTAATCCCAAGACTTGGTACTTTTTTTTTTTTTTTAATCCTGTCTCATTTCAATTTATCTCTAGCGGGGCGCCTGGGTGGCTCAGTGGGTTAAAGCCTCTGCCTTCAGCTCAGGTCATGGTCCCAGAGCCCTGGGATCGAGCCCCGCATCGGGCTCTCTGCTCAGCGGGGAGCCTGCTTCCTCCTCTCTCTCTGCCTGCCTCTCTGCCTACTTGTGATCTCTGTCTGTCAAATAAATAAATAAAATCTTAAAAAAAAATTAAAAAAAATATAGCTCTAGCTCTGCCCTTAATATCTTTTTTTCTTTTCCTGTTGAGATTTACACTCAGCGTCCTAGGCTCTTGAGGCAGAAACTGCTGGAATGAGACCAGCTGAGCAGGAGGACTTACAGCGCTAGGACTGGGGCTAAAGGAGTTAGCTACCTGAGACTTACCACTTTGTCCTGAGCAGCCCTCTGGGAGGTGGGGAGAGTCTGGGTGGATTTGATAAGAAGTAGCAGGTGTAGATAGTACCCTGAGTGCCAGGGTAGGAAGGAAACACCGGAACTTCAGTATTTTCAGGTCAAGGACTCAGCTCTTCAGGTTTTGATTCTAAAAACTCTTAATTTTCTTAAGGTATGAGCTCTCCAAAAATGCCTTCTGCTCCTTAGGGTTTGCCTTTTCATAGTTAGGAAATTGGAGTTGGCATACTCAAGAGTGTATCAATTACTTGCCAAGCAAAGACCTACTGCTCAGGCTACAGAAAAGCATCCCTGAGTGAAACATACAATTATGAGTGTGTTTCCCCAGCTTATGTGTGCGTTCCTGCGTGGGCGTCCAAACATGACAGATTAATCACTGCCAACAAAGCTATTTCTGCATTAAACCCCACATTTCCTAACCTTAGACGTTTTCTTTTTTTCATTAGTTGGTGCTTAAGGTTCCTCTCCTCTGCTTCTTTAATTGGCTACCTGTAATTTGCTGAGTAGTTACTGTGTGCCAGTACTGCGCTAGTGAGTTACCTTGATGATCGCATTAAGCGAACCTGTCAGGGAGGTTTTACTATCTTCATGTTACAGGTAGAGACTAAGATTTAGAAGGACTGAGTAATTTGCCTGATATCACACTACCAGCAATTGACAGAGTCCCACACTGCAAAGCCTGTACTTTTAACTACTTGTCGATGTGGAAGCGTGGAGGTTGTTGCTGACTTCACTGAACAGTGCTGGGCAGGAGATGGAGTTTGCTTTGGTTTTAAAAGGGAGTGTAGATTCAGCCATACTACAGCAAAGGGGAAGGTGGAGAATGGAAATATAGAATTTCTGTATTGTTACCTAGGATTGGTCGTACTTTATTTTTACTTATTTGTTTTTTTTAAGATTTTATTTATTTGTTAGAGAGAGAGAGACAGAGAGCGAGCACAGGCAGACAGAGTGGTAGGCAGAGGCAGAGGGAGAAGCAGGCTCCCTGCCAAGCAAGGAGCCCGATGTAGGACTCGATCCTAGGACACTGGGATCATGACCTGAGCCGAAGGCAGCTGCTTAACCCAATGAGCCACCCAGGCATCTTGGATTGGTCGTACTTTAAATGTCAACTGAATACAGACCCAATTAAAGAAGTTTAGTCTATTATGATAGGTCCTATCTTTGCAGGGAAAATGGGATAATTGGAGACCTGCCCCTGACCCTCCAAATATTAGGAAACCGTGGATGAAATCCCCTGTTATTTGGTAATAGAGAAGAGTTTTCTAACAATGGGTCAAAATCCAGAAACATTAAAGATTAGTAAATTTGACTACCTTTGTATAGTTAAAAAATAGAGTATGAAGACAAACTTGGAAAAATATTTGTAATTTATATCCCTGAAAAAGGGCTAATATTCCTGATACATAAATAAACTTGTAAAAGTGGAGACGACCCCTGTCTTTGGAAAAATGGACAAAAAAATATAAGCAGTTCACACACACACACACACACACACAATTCAAATGCCCCCTAAGCATATGAAAGGAATATAATCTTCAACTTCATAATGAGATATGCAAATTAAAATGCCATTGAGATACCATTCCTCAACTTTTCCATTGGTAAAAATATAAAAGTTTGAAAACATACTCTGAGTGACACTATGAGAAGCAGACACTTTCATTTATAGTGGGAGGGAACGCAAACTGTTTAAGCTCCAGGGTTAGGGGTGGGATTTGGCAATTTTACGTTTGACTATGCCCTGTGACCCAACCATCCTGCCTCTGGGGCATCTATCCCTGTGGCCAACTGTTTGCAGTGGCTGCTGGAATACCCCTGCCTATCTGCACAGCTTTGGGCAGTCTCCTCAGGGACAAAGGACTTGTGCAGTGCCCTAGGACAGGAGCAAACTTAATGCAAGGAGAAAAACTGAGAAGTACCTGAGCTTTGGGGCTTGCTCTCTCCTGGTGTGCTGGGCACCCTGAGCATGCCATGAGAACATAAATGAATGCTGGCTCACCTCCTGGAGGGTGGGAGGCCACTCGAGGCAACTTGGCTGATTGCCGGCCGAACTCCCGACACGTGAATGAGTCTATCTGGGATGATCCAGCTCCAGCTGAGGTGACAGCCGGCTTCAGTCACACGAGTGAGAGCAGCGGAAGGAAGGATGGGGCCAAACCCTGCCAAAATTGCTGACCTGCAGAGTCTCGAGCTAATAGTGATGTTGCTTTATGCCGCTAAGCTTTGAGGTGGTGTGCTGTATGTAGCACAAGCTAACTGATACGATGCTAAAGACACATTGACAAAAATAGAAAAAGGCGTATTTACTGAAGCCTTGCCTATAACAGCAAAAGAGCGGAAAGGACTCAGGTCTGCCAATTAAGGAATGGTCGAACACATTACTGTGTCTTCACTCCGTGGAATACTAAGCAGCTGCGGTAGAAATCTCTCTCCATACTTTCATGAAGTGATTTTTAGAATATATTAAGTGAAAAAAGCAGGTATAAAACAGTAGAGTGTGCTGCCTTTTTTATAAAAGGGGAATGACTATTTGCTTTACCTTTTGAAAATGAAGGAATTGGCAAGTAAAAATTATTTCTTAAGAGGAAGGGGGCACGGACAGAAACTGAATTTCACTAAATACTTCTTGTTTTGTAGATATAATTTGAGAATCATAGAAATGGTTTGCATATAACACATGCATATGTATAAAATCACAACAAAATGCATATCTAAAGCTAAAGCAAAATGAAATTAATGAATTTATTCATTTATGTATAATGGCAACAGAGAAGAATTATTTCAAGTATTGCAAAAAGACAATCCTTTCTCTATGTATTTTTAGTGGATATATCTTAAATTAAAAAGTGAATTAGGGGGGCGCCTGGGTGGCTCAGTGGGTTAGGCCACTGCCTTCGGCTCAGGTCGTGATCTCGGGGTCCTGGGATCGAGCCCCGCATCGGGCTCTCTGCTCAGCGGGGAGCCTGCTTCCCTCTCTCTCTCTCTCTCTGCCTGCCTCTCTGTCTACTTGTGGTCTCTCTCTGTCAAATAAACAAATAAAATCTTAAAAAAAAAATGAATTAGGAAAAAATATTGTTAGTGATATTTCTATTC
>NW_019154085.1:4492102-4493509 GCF_002288905.1 Enhydra lutris kenyoni
GAGCCCCGCATCGGGCTCTCTGCTCAGCGGGGAGCCTGCTTCCCTCTCTCTCTCTCTCTCTCTCTGCCTGCCTCTCTGTCTACTTGTGGTCTCTCTCTGTCAAATAAACAAATAAAATCTTAAAAAAAAATGAATTAGGAAAAAATATTGTTAGTGATATTTCTATTCTGAATTTATTATACATATGTGTTTATTCAGTCAAGATAAATAAAATGCACAATTTTGTTAATGGTATCAGGAATCATGAAAAGACGTATCAAAGATGCTAAGTAAAATGATAAATTCTAAACAATTACAAATTTGAATAGGAAATAACACTATGAAGTCAAAGGCATTTCCTTAAAAATAAAAAAGCAACTTTTTCCAAAATTGTTTTGGGATAATTGATGAGACATTTCTTGATGGATCTAGATGACAGTTCAGGACCTCCCTGATCAATCACCAAGAAATAGTTGCCACACATCGTACGTCTCCTCGTTTGAAGCCATTGGAAGTACTATCACCAATATTCTTAAAAAAAAATTGGACCTGAATCTGTCTGAGTCTCTCGATCCGACTACCGGAGTGTGGGCTGTACGGGGCACAGAGGACGGAGTGGAAGGATGCCGTGGGCGATCACAAGACCAGCAGCCCTGATTCTTCAGCAAACCAGTTACAAGGAAAACAAGGGCGGGGAGGGCAGGCGCTTGTGGAAAAAGCACTTGAAAGAAATATCAATCAAATGAATTATTTGAATTCTGACTGGAAAAGAAACAATTAAGTAAAAAGAAAAAAATTTATTAGACAGCTGGGGAAGTCTGAGCAGTGATTAGATATTGATTAAGCGTGACATGGTTTTGTGGGTGTGTTAAAAGAGTCCTTATTTTTTGGAGTTACCTTCTATAGGAGTTGATGTAGCCAAGATGGAAACCACACGGTAGTTTGAATGGGGAGAGTTTAATATATGGAATTATTATTTTTTTATATATATAATAATATATATATATTAATGTCCTGGGATCAAGGACAGTAATATGCCAGGACAATAATATATTATATATATGTCCTGGGATCGAGCCCCACATCGGGCTCTCTGCTCAGCGGGAGCCTGCTTCCCTCTCTCTCTGCCTGCCTCTCTGCCTGCTTGTGATCACCGTCTGTCAAATAAATAAATAAATAAATAAAATCTTAAAAAAAATGTAAATGGACATAATATCTGTCCCTAGGAGCTAAAGCTGTACATTATAATGTAGCCGTCTAGGACTGTCCAGACTCTGGGGAAGCCGGGTATCAACGCAATGTGACCTCAACACGTCTGCCCGGGGAAAAGGAACTGTCCCTCTGACTGGTTAGGAGAGACAAAAGGATTTTTCTCCTATGAAGAATTTGGGGCTGAGGCTAGCAGTCCATATAGGTACAACCATTCTT